>NW_025334878.1:1297500-1300000 GCF_020171115.1 Neogale vison
GTCCGGTTTATGGTCAGGGTCAGGATTTGGATTGGGGTCAATATACGGTTCAGTTTCAGGATTAGATTTAGGGGAAAGGTTTGGATTTGGAGTTAGGATTAGGTTTAGAAGTAGGGTTATGGTTCGGTTAGGGTTAGACAGCCTTAAGGTTAGGGTTAGGTTTTGGGTTAGGGTAGGGTTTAGTTTTATGTTTAGCCTCAGCATTAGGTTTAGGATCGTGGTTGGCATTAGATCAGGGATAGGGTTACCTTAAGGATTGCGGTTAGGGTCGGGAACACAGTCACGGTCAGGGTTAGGGTTAGGGTTAGGGTCAGGCTTAGGACTGTGTCAGGCTTAGGGTTAGGGTTAGGGTTAGGCTTAGGGTACGGGTTAGGATTAGGGTTAGGGTACGGGTTAGGGTTAGGGTACGGGTTAGGGTTAGGGTACGGGTTAGGATTAGGGTTAGGGTACGGGTTAGGGTTAGGGTACGGGTTAGGGTTAGGGTACGGGTTAGGGTACGGGTTAGGGTTAGGGTACGGGTTAGGGTACGGGTTAGGGTTAGGGTTAGGGTTAGGGTTAGGGTTAGGGTTAGGGTTAGGTTTAGGTTTAGGGTTAGGTTTATGGTCAGGCTCACAGTCAGAGTCAGGGTCAGCGTTTTCAGTTAGTTTTAGGACCGGGTTAATTTTACGGTTATAGTTAGGTTCAGGGTTAGGGTTAGACATTGTTAGGGGCAGGGTTATCGTTAGGCACAGTGTAGGGGTCAGGGTTAGGGTTAGGTTCAGGGTTAGGTTTATGGTCAGGCTCACAGTCAGTGTCAGGGTTAGGGTTAGTTTCAGAGTAAGGGTCAGGGTCAGGGATAGGTTTGGTGTCATGTTCAGTGTTATGGTTAGGGTCCAGTTCAGGATTATGGTCATGGTTAGAATAAGGCCTGCTTTATGTTTAGATTCTTGGTTATGATTAGGGTCCTGACTTAGTTTAGCTTTAGGGTTAGAGTTCTGGTCAGGCTCACGGTCTGGGTGAGAGTTAGGTTTATGGTCAGTGTCAGTGAAAGTATTAGGGTCAGGTTTAGGGTCAGGGCCAGGGTTCAGTTTAGGGTCAGGGCCAGGGTTCTGTTTAGGGTCAAAATTCGGATCAGGGTCAAGTTTTGGCAAAGTTCAGGGTAAGGGTCAGGTCAGATTCAGGGATAAATTCAGGGATAGGTTTAAAGTATGGGTTTGGGGTGAGAATTAGAATTAATTTGAGGATTAGGGTTACACTGGTTTAGGGTCAGGGTCTGCATTAGTTTTATGGGTTAGTTGTAGGGTTAGAATCATTGTTATGTTTTGTGTCATGGTCCATATCAGGGTCAGGGTCAGGGTTACCTTTAGGGTTACAGTTAGGGTCAGAATCACAGTCAGCTTCAGGGTTAGTGTTAGGGTCAGTGTAGGGTCACCGTTAGGGTCAGGTTTAGGTTTATGTTCAGGGTCTGGGTCAGGGTCAGGGTGAAGTTCAGAGCCAGTGTCAGGTTTAGGGTCAGGATCTGGTTTTGGTTTAGGGTCCACGTTCAGCTCAAGGACAGGGTTAGTTTTGGGTCAGTGCTATTGTCAGGGTTAGGTTTAGGGTCAGGATCTGGTGAAGGTCTGGGCCGGGGTCCGGTTTATGGTCAGGGTCAGGATTTGGATTGGGGTCAATATACGGTTCAGTTTCAGGATTAGATTTAGGGGAAAGGTTTGGGTTTGGAGTTAGGATTAGGTTTAGAAGTAGGGTTATGGTTCGGTTAGGGTTAGACAGCCTTAAGGTTAGGGTTATGTTTTGGGTTAGGGTAGGGTTTAGTTTTATGTTTAGCCTCAGCATTAGGTTGAGGATCGTGGTTGGCATTAGATCAGGGGTAGGGTTACCTTAAGGATTGCGGTTAGGGTCGGGAACACAGTCACGGTCAGGGTTAGGGTTAGGGTTAGGGTCAGGCTTAGGACTGTGTCAGGCTTAGGGTTAGGGTTAGGGTTAGGCTTAGGGTTAGGGTTAGGGTACGGGTTAGGGTTAGGGTTAGGGTTGGGTTAGGGTTAGGGTACGGGTTAGGGTTAGGGTACGGGTTAGGGTACGGGTTAGGGTACGGGATAGGTTTAGGGTTAGGTTTAGGGTTAGGGTTAGGGTTAGGTTTAGGGTTAGGGTTAGGTTTATGGTCAGGCTCACAGTCAGAGTCAGGGTCAGCGTTTTCAGTTAGTTTTAGGACCGGGTTAATTTTAGGGTTATAGTTAGGTTCAGGGTTAGGGTTAGACATTGTTAGGGGCAGGGTTATCGTTAGGCGTAGTGTAGGGGTCAGGGTTAGGGTTAGGTTCAGGGTTAGGTTTATGGTCAGGCTCACAGTCAGTGTCAGGGTTAGGGTTAGTTTCAGAGTAAGGGTCAGAGTCAGGGATAGGTTTGGTGTCATGTTCAGTGTTATGGTTAGGGTCCAGTTCAGGATTATGGTCATGGTTAGAATAAGGCCTGCTTTATGTTTAGATTCTGGGTTATGATTAGGGTCCTGACTTAGTTTAGCTTTAGG
>NW_025334878.1:1305000-1330000 GCF_020171115.1 Neogale vison
CACTGGTTTAGGGTCAGGGTCTGCATTAGTTTTATGGGTTAGTTGTAGGGTTAGAATCATTGTTATGTTTTGTGTCATGGTCCATATCAGGGTCAGGGTCAGGGTTACCTTTAGGGTTACAGTTAGGGTCAGAATCACAGTCAGCTTCAGGGTTAGTGTTAGGGTCAGTGTAGGGTCACCGTTAGGGTCAGGTTTAGGTTTATGTTCAGGGTCTGGGTCAGGGTCAGGGTGAAGTTCAGAGCCAGTGTCAGGTTTAGGGTCAGGATCTGGTTTTGGTTTAGGGTCCACGTTCAGCTCAAGGACAGGGTTAGTTTTGGGTCAGTGCTATTGTCAGGGTTAGGTTTAGGGTCAGGATCTGGTGAAGGTCTGGGCCGGGGTCCGGTTTATGGTCAGGGTCAGGATTTGGATTGGGGTCAATATACGGTTCAGTTTCAGGATTAGATTTAGGGGAAAGGTTTGGGTTTGGAGTTAGGATTAGGTTTAGAAGTAGGGTTATGGTTCGGTTAGGGTTAGACAGCCTTAAGGTTAGGGTTAGGTTTTGGGTTAGGGTAGGGTTTAGTTTTATGTTTAGCCTCAGCATTAGGTTTAGGATCGTGGTTGGCATTAGATCAGGGATAGGGTTACCTTAAGGATTGCGGTTAGGGTCGGGAACACAGTCACGGTCAGGGTTAGGGTTAGGGTTAGGGTCAGGCTTAGGACTGTGTCAGGCTTAGGGTTAGGGTTAGGGTTAGGCTTAGGGTACGGGTTAGGATTAGGGTTAGGGTACGGGTTAGGGTTAGGGTACGGGTTAGGGTTAGGGTACGGGTTAGGATTAGGGTTAGGGTACGGGTTAGGGTTAGGGTACGGGTTAGGGTTAGGGTACGGGTTAGGGTTAGGGTACGGGTTAGGGTACGGGTTAGGGTTAGGGTACGGGTTAGGGTACGGGTTAGGGTACGGGTTAGGGTTAGGGTTAGTGTTAGGTTTAGGGTTAGGGTTAGGTTTATGGTCAGGCTCACAGTCAGAGTCAGGGTCAGCGTTTTCAGTTAGTTTTAGGACCGGGTTAATTTTAGGGTTATAGTTAGGTTCAGGGTTAGGGTTAGACATTGTTAGGGGCAGGATTATCGTTAGGCGTAGTGTAGGGGTCAGGGTTAGGGTTAGGTTCAGGGTTAGGTTTATGGTCAGGCTCACAGTCAGTGTCAGGGTTAGGGTTAGTTTCAGAGTAAGGGTCAGTGTCAGGGATAGGTTTGGTGTCATGTTCAGTGTTATGGTTAGGGTCCAGTTCAGGATTATGGTCATGGTTAGAATAAGGCCTGCTTTATGTTTAGATTCTGGGTTATGATTAGGGTCCTGACTTAGTTTAGCTTTAGGGTTAGAGTTCTGGTCAGGCTCACGGTCTGGGTCAGAGTTAGGTTTATGGTCAGTGTCAGTGAAAGTATTAGGGTCAGGTTTAGGGTCAGGGCCAGGGTTCAGTTTAGGGTCAGGGCCAGGGTTCTGTTTAGGGTCAAAATTCGGATCAGGGTCAAGTTTTGGCAAAGTTCAGGGTAAGGGTCAGGTCAGATTCAGGGATAAATTCAGGGATAGGTTTAAAGTATGGGTTTGGGGTGAGAATTAGAATTAATTTGAGGATTAGGGTTACACTGGTTTAGGGTCAGGGTCTGCATTAGTTTTATGGGTTAGTTGTAGGGTTAGAATCATTGTTATGTTTTGTGTCATGGTCCATATCAGGGTCAGGGTCAGGGTTACCTTTAGGGTTACAGTTAGGGTCAGAATCACAGTCAGCTTCAGGGTTAGTGTTAGGGTCAGTGTAGGGTCACCATTAGGGTCAGGTTTAGGTTTATGTTCAGGGTCTGGGTCAGGGTCAGGGTGAAGTTCAGAGCCAGTGTCAGGTTTAGGGTCAGGATCTGGTTTTGGTTTAGGGTCCACGTTCAGCTCAAGGACAGGGTTAGTTTTGGGTCAGTGCTATTGTCAGGGTTAGGTTTAGGGTCAGGATCTGGTGAAGGTCTGGGCCGGGGTCCGGTTTATGGTCAGGGTCAGGATTTGGATTGGGGTCAATATACGGTTCAGTTTCAGGATTAGATTTAGGGGAAAGGTTTGGGTTTGGAGTTAGGATTAGGTTTAGAAGTAGGGTTATGGTTCGGTTAGGGTTAGACAGCCT
This sequence comes from Neogale vison, assembly GCF_020171115.1. Lineage (NCBI taxonomy): Eukaryota > Metazoa > Chordata > Mammalia > Carnivora > Mustelidae > Neogale > Neogale vison. The sequence continues at coordinate 1,307,135 of NW_025334878.1, forward strand.
TAAGGTTAGGGTTAGGTTTTGGGTTAGGGTAGGGTTTAGTTTTATGTTTAGCCTCAGCATTAGGTTTAGGATCGTGGTTGGCATTAGATCAGGGGTAGGGTTACCTTAAGGATTGCGGTTAGGGTCGGGAACACAGTCACGGTCAGGGTTAGGGTTAGGGTTAGGGTCAGGCTTAGGACTGTGTCAGGCTTAGGGTTAGGGTTAGGGTTAGGCTTAGGGTACGGGTTAGGATTAGGGTTAGGGTACGGGTTAGGGTTAGGGTACGGGTTAGGGTTAGGGTACGGGTTAGGATAAGGGTTAGGGTACGGGTTAGGGTTAGGGTACGGGTTAGGGTTAGGGTACGGGTTAGGGTTAGGGTACGGGTTAGGGTACGGGTTAGGGTTAGGGTACGGGTTAGGGTACGGGTTAGGGTACGGGTTAGGGTTAGGGTTAGGGTTAGGGTTAGGTTTAGGGTTAGGGTTAGGTTTATGGTCAGGCTCACAGTCAGAGTCAGGGTCAGCGTTTTCAGTTAGTTTTAGGACCGGGTTAATTTTAGGGTTATAGTTAGGTTCAGGGTTAGGGTTAGACATTGTTAGGGGCAGGGTTATCGTTAGGCGTAGTGTAGGGGTCAGGATTAGGGTTAGGTTCAGGTTTAGGTTTATGGTCAGGCTCACAGTCAGTGTCAGGGTTAGGGTTAGTTTCAGAGTAAGGGTCAGGGTCAGGGATAGGTTTGGTGTCATGTTCAGTGTTATGGTTAGGGTCCAGTTCAGGATTATGGTCATGGTTAGAATAAGGCCTGCTTTATGTTTAGATTCTGGGTTATGATTAGGGTCCTGACTTAGTTTAGCTTTAGGGTTAGAGTTCTGGTCAGGCTCACGGTCTGGGTCAGAGTTAGGTTTATGGTCAGTGTCATTGAAAGTATTAGGGTCAGGTTTAGGGTCAGGGCCAGGGTTCAGTTTAGGGTCAGGGCCAGGGTTCTGTTTAGGGTCAAAATTCGGATCAGGGTCAAGTTTTGGCAAAGTTCAGGGTAAGGGTCAGGTCAGATTCAGGGATAAATTCAGGGATAGGTTTAAAGTATGGGTTTGGGGTGAGAATTAGAATTAATTTGAGGATTAGGGTTACACTGGTTTAGGGTCAGGGTCTGCATTAGTTTTATGGGTTAGTTGTAGGGTCAGAATCATTGTTATGTTTTGTGTCATGGTCCATATCAGGGTCAGGGTCAGGGTTACCTTTAGGGTTACAGTTAGGGTCAGAATCACAGTCAGCTTCAGGGTTAGTGTTAGGGTCAGTGTAGGGTCACCGTTAGGGTCAGGTTTAGGTTTATGTTCAGGGTCTGGGTCAGGGTCAGGGTGAAGTTCAGAGCCAGTGTCAGGTTTAGGGTCAGGATCTGGTTTTGGTTTAGGGTCCACGTTCAGCTCAAGGACAGGGTTAGTTTTGGGTCAGTGCTATTGTCAGGGTTAGGTTTAGGGTCAGGATCTGGTGAAGGTCTGGGCCGGGGTCCAGTTTATGGTCAGGGTCAGGATTTGGATTGGGGTCAATATACGGTTCAGTTTCAGGATTAGATTTAGGGGAAAGGTTTGGGTTTGGAGTTAGGATTAGGTTTAGAAGTAGGGTTATGGTTCGGTTAGGGTTAGACAGCCTTAAGGTTAGGGTTAGGTTTTGGGTTAGGGTAGGGTTTAGTTTTATGTTTAGCCTCAGCATTAGGTTTAGGATCGTGGTTGGCATTAGATCAGGGATAGGGTTACCTTAAGGATTGCGGTTAGGGTCGGGAACACAGTCACGGTCAGGGTTAGGGTTAGGGTTAGGGTCAGGCTTAGGACTGTGTCAGGCTTAGGGTTAGGGTTAGGGTTAGGCTTAGGGTACGGGTTAGGATTAGGGTTAGGGTACGGGTTAGGGTTAGGGTACGGGTTAGGGTTAGGGTACGGGTTAGGATTAGGGTTAGGGTACGTGTTAGGGTTAGGGTACGGGTTAGGGTTAGGGTACGGGTTAGGGTTAGGGTACGGGTTAGGGTTAGGGTACGGGTTAGGGTTAGGGTACGGGTTAGGGTACGGGTTAGGGTACGGGTTATGGTTAGGGTTAGGGTTAGGGTTAGGTTTAGGGTTAGGGTTAGGTTTATGGTCAGGCTCACAGTCAGAGTCAGGGTCAGCGTTTTCAGTTAGTTTTAGGACCGGGTTAATTTTAGGGTTATAGTTAGGTTCAGGGTTAGGGTTAGACATTGTTAGGGGCAGGGTTATCGTTAGGCGTAGTGTAGGGGTCAGGGTTAGGGTTAGGTTCAGGGTTAGGTTTATGGTCAGGCTCACAGTCAGTGTCAGGGTTAGGGTTAGTTTCAGAGTAAGGGTCAGGGTCAGGGATAGGTTTGGTGTCATGTTCAGTGTTATGGTTAGGGTCCAGTTCAGGATTATGGTCATGGTTAGAATAAGGCCTGCTTTATGTTTAGATTCTGGGTTATGATTAGGGTCCTGACTTAGTTTAGCTTTAGGGTTAGAGTTCTGGTCAGGCTCACGTTCTGGGTCAGAGTTAGGTTTATGGTCAGTGTCAGTGAAAGTATTAGGGTCAGGTTTAGGGTCAGGGCCAGGGTTCAGTTTAGGGTCAGGGCCAGGGTTCTGTTTAGGGTCAAAATTCGGATCAGGGTCAAGTTTTGGCAAAGTTCAGGGTAAGGGTCAGGTCAGATTCAGGGATAAATTCAGGGATAGGTTTAAAGTATGGGTTTGGGGTGAGAATTAGAATTAATTTGAGGATTAGGGTTACACTGGTTTAGGGTCAGGGTCTGCATTAGTTTTATGGGTTAGTTGTAGGGTTAGAATCATTGTTATGTTTTGTGTCATGGTCCATATCAGGGTCAGGTTCAGGGTTACCTTTAGGGTTACAGTTAGGGTCAGAATCACAGTCAGCTTCAGGGTTAGTGTTAGGGTCAGTGTAGGGTCACCATTAGGGTCAGGTTTAGGTTTATGTTCAGGGTCTGAGTCAGGGTCAGGGTGAAGTTCAGAGCCAGTGTCAGGTTTAGGGTCAGGATCTGGTTTTGGTTTAGGGTCCACGTTCAGCTCAAGGACAGGGTTAGTTTTGGGTCAGTGCTATTGTCAGGGTTAGGTTTAGGGTCAGGATCTGGTGAAGGTCTGGGCCGGGGTCCGGTTTATGGTCAGGGTCAGGATTTGGATTGGGGTCAATATACGGTTCAGTTTCAGGATTAGATTTAGGGGAAAGGTTTGGGTTTGGAGTTAGGATTAGGTTTAGAAGTAGGGTTATGGTTCGGTTAGGGTTAGACAGCCTTAAGGTTAGGGTTAGGTTTTGGGTTAGGGTAGGGTTTAGTTTTATGTTTAGCCTCAGCATTAGGTTTAGGATCGTGGTTGGCATTAGATCAGGGATAGGGTTACCTTAAGGATTGCGGTTAGGGTCGGGAACACAGTCACGGTCAGGGTTAGGGTTAGGGTCAGGGTCAGGCTTAGGACTGTGTCAGGCTTAGGGTTAGGGTTAGGGTTAGGCTTAGGGTTAGGGTTAGGGTTAGGGTTAGGGTACGGGTTAGGGTTAGGGTTAGGGTACGGGTTAGGGTTAGGGTACGGGTTAGGGTTAGGGTACGGGTTAGGGTTAGGGTACGGGTTAGGGTACGGGTTAGGGTACGGGTTAGGGTTAGGGTACGGGTTAGGGTACGGGTTAGGGTACGGGTTAGGTTTAGGGTTAGGGTTAGGGTTAGGGTTAGGGTTAGGTTTAGGGTTAGGGTTAGGTTTATGGTCAGGCTCACAGTCAGAGTCAGGGTCAGCGTTTTCAGTTAGTTTTAGGACCGGGTTAATTTTAGGGTTATAGTTAGGTTCAGGGTTAGGGTTAGACATTGTTAGGGGCAGGGTTATCGTTAGGCGTAGTGTAGGGGTCAGGGTTAGGGTTAGGTTCAGGGTTAGGTTTATGGTCAGGCTCACAGTCAGTGTCAGGGTTAGGGTTAGTTTCAGAGTAAGGGTCAGGGTCAGGGATAGGTTTGGTGTCATGTTCAGTGTTATGGTTAGGGTCCAGTTCAGGATTATGGTCATGGTTAGAATAAGGCCTGCTTTATGTTTAGATTCTGGGTTATGATTAGGGTCCTGACTTAGTTTAGCTTTAGGGTTAGAGTTCTGGTCAGGCTCACGGTCTGGGTCAGAGTTAGGTTTATGGTCAGTGTCAGTGAAAGTATTAGGGTCAGGTTTAGGGTCAGGGCCAGGGTTCAGTTTAGGGTCAGGGCCAGGGTTCTGTTTAGGGTCAAAATTCGGATCAGGGTCAAGTTTTGGCAAAGTTCAGGGTAAGGGTCAGGTCAGATTCAGGGATAAATTCAGGGATAGGTTTAAAGTATGGGTTTGGGGTGAGAATTAGAATTAATTTGAGGATTAGGGTTACACTGGTTTAGGGTCAGGGTCTGCATTAGTTTTATGGGTTAGTTGTAGGGTTAGAATCGTTGTTATGTTTTGTGTCATGGTCCATATCAGGGTCAGGGTCAGGGTTACCTTTAGGGTTACAGTTAGGGTCAGAATCACAGTCAGCTTCAGGGTTAGTGTTAGGGTCAGTGTAGGGTCACCGTTAGGGTCAGGTTTAGGTTTATGTTCAGGGTCTGGGTCAGGGTCAGGGTGAAGTTCAGAGCCAGTGTCAGGTTTAGGGTCAGGATCTGGTTTTGGTTTAGGGTCCACGTTCAGCTCAAGGACAGGGTTAGTTTTGGGTCAGTGCTATTGTCAGGGTTAGGTTTAGGGTCAGGATCTGGTGAAGGTCTGGGCCGGGGTCCGGTTTATGGTCAGGGTCAGGATTTGGATTGGGGTCAATATACGGTTCAGTTTCAGGATTAGATTTAGGGGAAAGGTTTGGGTGTGGAGTTAGGATTAGGATTAGAAGTAGGGTTATGGTTCGGTTAGGGTTAGACAGCCTTAAGGTTAGGGTTAGGTTTTGGGTTAGGGTAGGGTTTAGTTTTATGTTTAGCCTCAGCATTAGGTTTAGGATCGTGGTTGGCATTAGATCAGGGATAGGGTTACCTTAAGGATTGCGGTTAGGGTCGGGAACACAGTCACGGTCAGGGTTAGGGTTAGGGTTAGGGTCAGGCTTAGGACTGTGTCAGGCTTAGGGTTAGGGTTAGGGTTAGGCTTAGGGTACGGGTTAGGATTAGGGTTAGGGTACGGGTTAGGGTTAGGGTACGGGTTAGGGTTAGGGTACGGGTTAGGATTAGGGTTAGGGTACGGGTTAGGGTTAGGGTACAGGTTAGGGTTAGGGTACGGGTTAGGGTACGGGTTAGGGTTAGGGTACGGGTTAGGGTACGGGGTAGGGTTAGGGTACGGGTTAGGGTACGGGTTAGGGTTAGGGTTAGGTTTAGGGTTAGGGTTAGGTTTATGGTCAGGCTCACAGTCAGAGTCAGGGTCAGCGTTTTCAGTTAGTTTTAGGACCGGGTTAATTTTAGGGTTATAGTTAGGTTCAGGGTTAGGGTTAGACATTGTTAGGGGCAGGGTTATCGTTAGGCGTAGTGTAGGGGTCAGGATTAGGGTTAGGTTCAGGTTTAGGTTTATGGTCAGGCTCACAGTCAGTGTCAGGGTTAGGGTTAGTTTCAGAGTAAGGGTCAGGGTCAGGGATAGGTTTGGTGTCATGTTCAGTGTTATGGTTAGGGTGCAGTTCAGGATTATGGTCATGGTTAGAATAAGGCCTGCTTTATGTTTAGATTCTGGGTTATGATTAGGGTCCTGACTTAGTTTAGCTTTAGGGTTAGAGTTCTGGTCAGGCTCACGGTCTGGGTCAGAGTTAGGTTTATGGTCAGTGTCAGTGAAAGTATTAGGGTCAGGTTTAGGGTCAGGGCCAGGGTTCAGTTTAGGGTCAGGGACAGGGTTCTGTTTAGGGTCAAAATTCAGATCAGGGTCAAGTTTTGGCAAAGTTCAGGGTAAGGGTCAGGTCAGATTCAGGGATAAATTCAGGGATAGGTTTAAAGTATGGGTTTGGGGTGAGTATTAGAATTAATTTGAGGATTAGGGTTACACTGGTTTAGGGTCAGGGTCTGCATTAGTTTTATGGGTTAGTTGTAGGGTTAGAATCATTGTTATGTTTTGTGTCATGGTCCATATCAGGGTCAGGGTCAGGGTTACCTTTAGGGTTACAGTTAGGGTCAGAATCACAGTCAGCTTCAGGGTTAGTGTTAGGGTCAGTGTAGGGTCACCGTTAGGGTCAGGTTTAGGTTTATGTTCAGGGTCTGGGTCAGGGTCAGGGTGAAGTTCAGAGCCAGTGTCAGGTTTAGGGTCAGGATCTGGTTTTGGTTTAGGGTCCACGTTCAGCTCAAGGACAGGGTTAGTTTTGGGTCAGTGCTATTGTCAGGGTTAGGTTTAGGGTCAGGATCTGGTGAAGGTCTGGGCCGGGGTCCGGTTTATGGTCAGGGTCAGGATTTGGATTGGGGTCAATATACGGTTCAGTTTCAGGATTAGATTTAGGGGAAAGGTTTGGGTTTGGAGTTAGGATTAGGTTTAGAAGTAGGGTTATGGTTCGGTTAGGGTTAGACAGCCTTAAGGTTAGGGTTAGGTTTTGGGTTAGGGTAGGGTTTAGTTTTATGTTTAGCCTCAGCATTAGGTTTAGGATCGTGGTTGGCATTAGATCAGGGATAGGGTTACCTTAAGGATTGCGGTTAGGGTCGGGAACACAGTCACGGTCAGGGTTAGGGTTAGGGTTAGGGTCAGGCTTAGGACTGTGTCAGGCTTAGGGTTAGGGTTAGGGTTAGGCTTAGGGTACGGGTTAGGATTAGGGTTAGGGTACGGGTTAGGGTTAGGGTACGGGTTAGGGTTAGGGTACGGGTTAGGATTAGGGTTAGGGTACGTGTTAGGGTTAGGGTACGGGTTAGGGTTAGGGTACGGGTTAGGGTTAGGGTACGGGTTAGGGTTAGGGTACGGGTTAGGGTTAGGGTACGGGTTAGGGTACGGGTTAGGGTACGGGTTATGGTTAGGGTTAGGGTTAGGGTTAGGTTTAGGGTTAGGGTTAGGTTTATGGTCAGGCTCACAGTCAGAGTCAGGGTCAGCGTTTTCAGTTAGTTTTAGGACCGGGTTAATTTTAGGGTTATAGTTAGGTTCAGGGTTAGGGTTAGACATTGTTAGGGGCAGGGTTATCGTTAGGCGTAGTGTAGGGGTCAGGGTTAGGGTTAGGTTCAGGGTTAGGTTTATGGTCAGGCTCACAGTCAGTGTCAGGGTTAGGGTTAGTTTCAGAGTAAGGGTCAGGGTCAGGGATAGGTTTGGTGTCATGTTCAGTGTTATGGTTAGGGTCCAGTTCAGGATTATGGTCATGGTTAGAATAAGGCCTGCTTTATGTTTAGATTCTGGGTTATGATTAGGGTCCTGACTTAGTTTAGCTTTAGGGTTAGAGTTCTGGTCAGGCTCACGGTCTGGGTCAGAGTTAGGTTTATGGTCAGTGTCAGTGAAAGTATTAGGGTCAGGTTTAGGGTCAGGGCCAGGGTTCAGTTTAGGGTCAGGGCCAGGGTTCTGTTTAGGGTCAAAATTCGGATCAGGGTCAAGTTTTGGCAAAGTTCAGGGTAAGGGTCAGGTCAGATTCAGGGATAAATTCAGGGATAGGTTTAAAGTATGGGTTTGGGGTGAGAATTAGAATTAATTTGAGGATTAGGGTTACACTGGTTTAGGGTCAGGGTCTGCATTAGTTTTATGGGTTAGTTGTAGGGTTAGAATCATTGTTATGTTTTGTGTCATGGTCCATATCAGGGTCAGGGTCAGGGTTACCTTTAGGGTTACAGTTAGGGTCAGAATCACAGTCAGCTTCAGGGTTAGTGTTAGGGTCAGTGTAGGGTCACCGTTAGGGTCAGGTTTAGGTTTATGTTCAGGGTCTGGGTCAGGGTCAGGGTGAAGTTCAGAGCCAGTGTCAGGTTTAGGGTCAGGATCTGGTTTTGGTTTAGGGTCCACGTTCAGCTCAAGGACAGGGTTAGTTTTGGGTCAGTGCTATTGTCAGGGTTAGGTTTAGGGTCAGGATCTGGTGAAGGTCTGGGCCGGGGTCCGGTTTATGGTCAGGGTCAGGATTTGGATTGGGGTCAATATACGGTTCAGTTTCAGGATTAGATTTAGGGGAAAGGTTTGGGTTTGGAGTTAGGATTAGGTTTAGAAGTAGGGTTATGGTTCGGTTAGGGTTAGACAGCCTTAAGGTTAGGGTTAGGTTTTGGGTTAGGGTAGGGTTTAGTTTTATGTTTAGCCTCAGCATTAGGTTTAGGATCGTGGTTGGCATTAGATCAGGGATAGGGTTACCTTAAGGATTGCGGTTAGGGTCGGGAACACAGTCACGGTCAGGGTTAGGGTTAGGGTTAGGGTCAGGCTTAGGACTGAGTCAGGCTTAGGGTTAGGGTTAGGGTTAGGCTTAGGGTTAGGGTTAGGGTTAGGGTTAGGGTACGGGTTAGGGTTAGGGTTAGGGTACGGGTTAGGGTTAGGGTACGGGTTAGGGTTAGGGTACGGGTTAGGGTTAGGGTACGGGTTAGGGTACGGGTTAGGGTACGGGTTAGGGTTAGGGTACGGGTTAGGGTACGGGTTAGGGTACGGGTTAGGTTTAGGGTTAGGGTTAGGGTTAGGGTTAGGTTTAGGGTTAGGGTTAGGTTTATGGTCAGGCTCACAGTCAGAGTCAGGGTCAGCGTTTTCAGTTAGTTTTAGGACCGGGTTAATTTTAGGGTTATAGTTAGGTTCAGGGTTAGGGTTAGACATTGTTAGGGGCAGGGTTATCGTTAGGCGTAGTGTAGGGGTCAGGGTTAGGGTTAGGTTCAGGGTTAGGTTTATGGTCAGGCTCACAGTCAGTGTCAGGGTTAGGGTTAGTTTCAGAGTAAGGGTCAGGGTCAGGGATAGGTTTGGTGTCATGTTCAGTGTTATGGTTAGGGTCCAGTTCAGGATTATGGTCATGGTTAGAATAAGGCCTGCTTTATGTTTAGATTCTGGGTTATGATTAGGGTCCTGACTTAGTTTAGCTTTAGGGTTAGAGTTCTGGTCAGGCTCATGGTCTGGGTCAGAGTTAGGTTTATGGTCAGTGTCAGTGAAAGTATTAGGGTCAGGTTTAGGGTCAGGGCCAGGGTTCAGTTTAGGGTCAGGGCCAGGGTTCTGTTTAGGGTCAAAATTCGGATCAGGGTCAAGTTTTGGCAAAGTTCAGGGTAAGGGTCAGGTCAGATTCAGGGATAAATTCAGGGATAGGTTTAAAGTATGGGTTTGGGGTCAGAATTAGAATTAATTTGAGGATTAGGGTTACACTGGTTTAGGGTCAGGGTCTGCATTAGTTTTATGGGTTAGTTGTATGGTTAGAATCATTGTTATGTTTTGTGTCATGGTCCATATCAGGGTCAGGGTCAGGGTTACCTTTAGGGTTACAGTTAGGGTCAGAATCACAGTCAGCTTCAGGGTTAGTGTTAGGGTCAGTGTAGGGTCACCGTTAGGGTCAGGTTTAGGTTTATGTTCAGGGTCTGGGTCAGGGTCAGGGTGAAGTTCAGAGCCAGTGTCAGGTTTAGGGTCAGGATCTGGTTTTGGTTTAGGGTCCACGTTCAGCTCAAGGACAGGGTTAGTTTTGGGTCAGTGCTATTGTCAGGGTTAGGTTTAGGGTCAGGATCTGGTGAAGGTCTGGGCCGGGGTCCGGTTTATGGTCAGGGTCAGGATTTGGATTGGGGTCAATATACGGTTCAGTTTCAGGATTAGATTTAGGGGAAAGGTTTGGGTTTGGAGTTAGGATTAGGTTTAGAAGTAGGGTTATGGTTCGGTTAGGGTTAGACAGCCTTAAGGTTAGGGTTAGGTTTTGGGTTAGGGTAGGGTTTAGTTTTATGTTTAGCCTCAGCATTAGGTTTAGGATCGTGGTTGGCATTAGATCAGGGATAGGGTTACCTTAAGGATTGCGGTTAGGGTCGGGAACACAGTCACGGTCAGGGTTAGGGTTAGGGTCAGGGTCAGGCTTAGGACTGTGTCAGGCTTAGGGTTAGGGTTAGGGTTAGGCTTAGGGTTAGGGTTAGGGTTAGGGTTAGGGTACGGGTTAGGGTTAGGGTTAGGGTACGGGTTAGGGTTAGGGTACGGGTTATGGTTAGGGTACGGGTTAGGGTTAGGGTACGGGTTAGGGTACGGGTTAGGGTACGGGTTAGGGTTAGGGTACGGGTTAGGGTACGGGTTAGGGTACGGGTTAGGTTTAGGGTTAGGGTTTGGGTTAGGGTTAGGGTTAGGTTTAGGGTTAGGGTTAGGTTTATGGTCAGGCTCACAGTCAGAGTCAGGGTCAGCGTTTTCAGTTAGTTTTAGGACCGGGTTAATTTTAGGGTTATAGTTAGGTTCAGGGTTAGGGTTAGACATTGTTAGGGGCAGGGTTATCGTTAGGCGTAGTGTAGGGGTCAGGGTTAGGGTTAGGTTCAGGGTTAGGTTTATGGTCAGGCTCACAGTCAGTGTCAGGGTTAGGGTTAGTTTCAGAGTAAGGGTCAGGGTCAGGGATAGGTTTGGTGTCATGTTCAGTGTTATGGTTAGGGTCCAGTTCAGGATTATGGTCATGGTTAGAATAAGGCCTGCTTTATGTTTAGATTCTGGGTTATGATTAGGGTCCTGACTTAGTTTAGCTTTAGGGTTAGAGTTCTGGTCAGGCTCACGGTCTGGGTCAGAGTTAGGTTTATGGTCAGTGTCAGTGAAAGTATTAGGGTCAGGTTTAGGGTCAGGGCCAGGGTTCAGTTTAGGGTCAGGGCCAGGGTTCTGTTTAGGGTCAAAATTCGGATCAGGGTCAAGTTTTGGCAAAGTTCAGGGTAAGGGTCAGGTCAGATTCAGGGATAAATTCAGGGATAGGTTTAAAGTATGGGTTTGGGGTGAGAATTAGAATTAATTTGAGGATTAGGGTTACACTGGTTTAGGGTCAGGGTCTGCATTAGTTTTATGGGTTAGTTGTAGGGTTAGAATCGTTGTTATGTTTTGTGTCATGGTCCATATCAGGGTCAGGGTCAGGGTTACCTTTAGGGTTACAGTTAGGGTCAGAATCACAGTCAGCTTCAGGGTTAGTGTTAGGGTCAGTGTAGGGTCACCGTTAGGGTCAGGTTTAGGTTTATGTTCAGGGTCTGGGTCAGGGTCAGGGTGAAGTTCAGAGCCAGTGTCAGGTTTAGGGTCAGGATCTGGTTTTGGTTTAGGGTCCACGTTCAGCTCAAGGACAGGGTTAGTTTTGGGTCAGTGCTATTGTCAGGGTTAGGTTTAGGGTCAGGATCTGGTGAAGGTCTGGGCTGGGGTCCGGTTTATGGTCAGGGTCAGGATTTGGATTGGGGTCAATATACGGTTCAGTTTCAGGATTAGATTTAGGGGAAAGGTTTGGGTGTGGAGTTAGGATTAGGATTAGAAGTAGGGTTATGGTTCGGTTAGGGTTAGACAGCCTTAAGGTTAGGGTTAGGTTTTGGGTTAGGGTAGGGTTTAGTTTTATGTTTAGCCTCAGCATTAGGTTTAGGATCGTGGTTGGCATTAGATCAGGGATAGGGTTACCTTAAGGATTGCGGTTAGGGTCGGGAACACAGTCACGGTCAGGGTTAGGGTTAGGGTTAGGGTCAGGCTTAGGACTGTGTCAGGCTTAGGGTTAGGGTTAGGGTTAGGCTTAGGGTACGGGTTAGGATTAGGGTTAGGGTACGGGTTAGGGTTAGGGTACGGGTTAGGGTTAGGGTACGGGTTAGGATTAGGGTTAGGGTACGGGTTAGGGTTAGGGTACAGGTTAGGGTTAGGGTACGGGTTAGGGTACGGGTTAGGGTTAGGGTACGGGTTAGGGTACGGGGTAGGGTTAGGGTACGGGTTAGGGTACGGGTTAGGGTTAGGGTTAGGTTTAGGGTTAGGGTTAGGTTTATGGTCAGGCTCACAGTCAGAGTCAGGGTCAGCGTTTTCAGTTAGTTTTAGGACCGGGTTAATTTTAGGGTTATAGTTAGGTTCAGGGTTAGGGTTAGACATTGTTAGGGGCAGGGTTATCGTTAGGCGTAGTGTAGGGGTCAGGGTTAGGGTTAGGTTCAGGTTTAGGTTTATGGTCAGGCTCACAGTCAGTGTCAGGGTTAGGGTTAGTTTCAGAGTAAGGGTCAGGGTCAGGGATAGGTTTGGTGTCATGTTCAGTGTTATGGTTAGGGTGCAGTTCAGGATTATGGTCATGGTTAGAATAAGGCCTGCTTTATGTTTAGATTCTGGGTTATGATTAGGGTCCTGACTTAGTTTAGCTTTAGGGTTAGAGTTCTGGTCAGGCTCACGGTCTGGGTCAGAGTTAGGTTTATGGTCAGTGTCAGTGAAAGTATTAGGGTCAGGTTTAGGGTCAGGGCCAGGGTTCAGTTTAGGGTCAGGGCCAGGGTTCTGTTTAGGGTCAAAATTCAGATCAGGGTCAAGTTTTGGCAAAGTTCAGGGTAAGGGTCAGGTCAGATTCAGGGATAAATTCAGGGATAGGTTTAAAGTATGGGTTTGGGGTGAGTATTAGAATTAATTTGAGGATTAGGGTTACACTGGTTTAGGGTCAGGGTCTGCATTAGTTTTATGGGTTAGTTGTAGGGTTAGAATCATTGTTATGTTTTGTGTCATGGTCCATATCAGGGTCAGGGTCAGGGTTACCTTTAGGGTTACAGTTAGGGTCAGAATCACAGTCAGCTTCAGGGTTAGTGTTAGGGTCAGTGTAGGGTCACCGTTAGGGTCAGGTTTAGGTTTATGTTCAGGGTCTGGGTCAGGGTCAGGGTGAAGTTCAGAGCCAGTGTCAGGTTTAGGGTCAGGATCTGGTTTTGGTTTAGGGTCCACGTTCAGCTCAAGGACAGGGTTAGTTTTGGGTCAGTGCTATTGTCAGGGTTAGGTTTAGGGTCAGGATCTGGTGAAGGTCTGGGCCGGGGTCCGGTTTATGGTCAGGGTCAGGATTTGGATTGGGGTCAATATACGGTTCAGTTTCAGGATTAGATTTAGGGGAAAGGTTTGGGTTTGGAGTTAGGATTAGGTTTAGAAGTAGGGTTATGGTTCGGTTAGGGTTAGACAGCCTTAAGGTTAGGGTTAGGTTTTGGGTTAGGGTAGGGTTTAGTTTTATGTTTAGCCTCAGCATTAGGTTTAGGATCGTGGTTGGCATTAGATCAGGGATAGGGTTACCTTAAGGATTGCGGTTAGGGTCGGGAACACAGTCACGGTCAGGGTTAGGGTTAGGGTTAGGGTCAGGCTTAGGACTGTGTCAGGCTTAGGGTTAGGGTTAGGGTTAGGCTTAGGGTACGGGTTAGGATTAGGGTTAGGGTACGGGTTAGGGTTAGGGTACGGGTTAGGGTTAGGGTACGGGTTAGGATTAGGGTTAGGGTACGTGTTAGGGTTAGGGTACGGGTTAGGGTTAGGGTACGGGTTAGGGTTAGGGTACGGGTTAGGGTTAGGGTACGGGTTAGGGTTAGGGTACGGGTTAGGGTACGGGTTAGGGTACGGGTTATGGTTAGGGTTAGGGTTAGGGTTAGGTTTAGGGTTAGGGTTAGGTTTATGGTCAGGCTCACAGTCAGAGTCAGGGTCAGCGTTTTCAGTTAGTTTTAGGACCGGGTTAATTTTAGGGTTATAGTTAGGTTCAGGGTTAGGGTTAGACATTGTTAGGGGCAGGGTTATCGTTAGGCGTAGTGTAGGGGTCAGGGTTAGGGTTAGGTTCAGGGTTAGGTTTATGGTCAGGCTCACAGTCAGTGTCAGGGTTAGGGTTAGTTTCAGAGTAAGGGTCAGGGTCAGGGATAGGTTTGGTGTCATGTTCAGTGTTATGGTTAGGGTCCAGTTCAGGATTATGGTCATGGTTAGAATAAGGCCTGCTTTATGTTTAGATTCTGGGTTATGATTAGGGTCCTGACTTAGTTTAGCTTTAGGGTTAGAGTTCTGGTCAGGCTCACGGTCTGGGTCAGAGTTAGGTTTATGGTCAGTGTCAGTGAAAGTATTAGGGTCAGGTTTAGGGTCAGGGCCAGGGTTCAGTTTAGGGTCAGGGCCAGGGTTCTGTTTAGGGTCAAAATTCAGATCAGGGTCAAGTTTTGGCAAAGTTCAGGGTAAGGGTCAGGTCAGATTCAGGGATAAATTCAGGGATAGGTTTAAAGTATGGGTTTGGGGTGAGAATTAGAATTAATTTGAGGATTAGGGTTACACTGGTTTAGGGTCAGGGTCTGCATTAGTTTTATGGGTTAGTTGTAGGGTTAGAATCATTGTTATGTTTTGTGTCATGGTCCATATCAGGGTCAGGGTCAGGGTTACCTTTAGGGTTACAGTTAGGGTCAGAATCACAGTCAGCTTCAGGGTTAGTTGTTAGGGTCAGTGTAGGGTCACCGTTAGGGTCAGGTTTAGGTTTATGTTCAGGGTCTGGGTCAGGGTCAGGGTGAAGTTCAGAGCCAGTGTCAGGTTTAGGGTCAGGATCTGGTTTTGGTTTAGGGTCCACGTTCAGCTCAAGGACAGGGTTAGTTTTGGGTCAGTGCTATTGTCAGGGTTAGGTTTAGGGTCAGGATCTGGTGAAGGTCTGGGCCGGGGTCCGGTTTATGGTCAGGGTCAGGATTTGGATTGGGGTGAATATACGGTTCAGTTTCAGGATTAGATTTCGGGGAAAGGTTTGGGTTTGGAGTTAGGATTAGGTTTAGAAGTAGGGTTATGGTTCGGTTAGGGTTAGACAGCCTTAAGGTTAGGGTTAGGTTTTGGGTTAGGGTAGGGTTTAGTTTTATGTTTAGCCTCAGCATTAGGTTTAGGATCGTGGTTGGCATTAGATCAGGGATAGGGTTACCTTAAGGATTGCGGTTAGGGTCGGGAACACAGTCACGGTCAGGGTTAGGGTTAGGGTTAGGGTCAGGCTTAGGACTGTGTCAGGCTTAGGGTTAGGGTTAGGGTTAGGGTTAGGCTTAGGGTTAGGGTTAGGGTACGGGTTAGGGTTAGGGTACGGGTTAGGGTTAGGTACGGGTTAGGGTTAGTGTACGGGTTAGGGTTAGGGTACGGGTTAGTGTACGGGTTAGGGTTAGGGTACGGGTTAGGGTACGGGTTAGGGTTAGGGTTAGGCTTAGGGTTAGGGTTAGGTTTAGGGTTAGGGTTAGGTTTATGGTCAGGCTCACAGTCAGAGTCAGGGTCAGCGTTTTCAGTTAGTTTTAGGACCGGGTTAATTTTAGGGTTATAGTTAGGTTCAGGGTTAGGGTTAGACATTGTTAGGGGCAGGGTTATCGTTAGGCGTAGTGTAGGGGTCAGGGGTTAGGGTTAGGTTCAGGGTTAGGTTTATGGTCAGGCTCACAGTCAGTGTCAGGGTTAGGGTTAGTTTCAGAGTAAGGGTCAGGGTCAGGGATAGGTTTGGTGTCATGTTCAGTGTTATGGTTAGGGTCCAGTTCAGGATTATGGTCATGGTTAGAATAAGGCCTGCTTTATGTTTAGATTCTGGGTTATGATTAGGGTCCTGACTTAGTTTAGCTTTAGGGTTAGAGTTCTGGTCAGGCTCACGGTCTGGGTCAGAGTTAGGTTTATGGTCAGTGTCAGTGAAAGTATTAGGGTCAGGTTTAGGGTCAGGGCCAGGGTTCAGTTTAGGGTCAGGGCCAGGGTTCTGTTTAGGGTCCAGGGTTCTGTTTAGGGTCAAAATTCGGATCAGGGTCAAGTTTTGGCAAAGTTCAGGGTAAGGGTCAGGTCAGATTCAGGGATAAATTCAGGGATAGGTTTAAAGTATGGGGTTTGGGGTGAGAATTAGAATTAATTTGAGGATTAGGGTTACACTGGTTTAGGGTCAGGGTCTGCATTAGTTTTATGGGTTAGTTTGTAGGGTTAGAATCATTGTTATGTTTTGTGTCATGGTCCATATCAGGGTCAGGGTCAGGGTTACCTTTAGGGTTACAGTTAGGGTCAGAATCACAGTCAGCTTCAGGGTTAGTGTTAGGGGTCAGTGTAGGGTCACCGTTAGGGTCAGGTTTAGGTTTATGTTCAGGGTCTGGGTCAGGGTCAGGGTGAAGTTCAGAGCCCAGTGTCAGGTTTAGGGTCAGGATCTGGTTTTGGTTTAGGGTCCACGTTCAGCTCAAGGACAGGGTTAGTTTTGGGTCAGTGCTATTGTCAGGGTTAGGTTTAGGGTCAGGATCTGGTGAAGGTCTGGGCCGGGGGTCCGGTTATGGTCAGGGTCAGGATTTGGATTGGGGTCAATATACGGTTCAGTTTTCAGGATTAGATTTAGGGGAAAGGTTTGGGTTTGGAGTTAGGATTAGGTTTAGAAGTAGGGTTATGGTTCGGTTAGGGTTAGACAGCCTTAAGGTTAGGGTTAGGTTTTGGGTTAGGGTAGGGTTTAGTTTTATGTTTAGCCTCAGCATTAGGTTTAGGATCGTGGTTGGCATTAGATCAGGGATAGGGTTACCTTAAGGATTGCGGTTAGGGTCGGGAACACAGTCCACGGTCAGGGTTAGGGTTAGGGTTAGGGTCAGGCTTAGGACTGTGTCAGGCTTAGGGTTAGGGGTTAGGGTTAGGCTTAGGGTTAGGGTTAGGGTACGGGTTAGGGTTAGGGTTAGGGTTGGGTTAGGGTTAGGGTACGGGTTAGGGTTAGGGTACGGGTTAGGGTACGGGTTAGGGTACGGGTTAGGGTTTAGGGTTAGGGTTAGGGTTAGGGTTAGGTTTAGGGTTAGGGGTTAGGTTTATGGTCAGGCTCACAGTCAGAGTCAGGGTCAGCGTTTTCAGTTAGTTTTAGGACCGGGTTAATTTTAGGGTTATAGTTAGGGTTCAGGGTTAGGGTTAGACATTGTTAGGGGCAGGGGTTATCGTTAGGCGTAGTGTAGGGGTCAGGGTTAGGGTTAGGTTCAGGGGTAGGTTTATGGTCAGGGCTCACAGTCAGTGTCAGGGTTAGGGTTAGTTTCAGAGTAAGGGTCAGGGTTCAGGGATAGGTTTGGTGTCATGTTCAGTGTTATGGTTAGGGTCCAGTTCAGGATTATGGTCATGGTTAGAATAAGGCCTGCTTATGTTTAGATTCTGGGTTATGATTAGGGTCCTGACTTAGTTTAGCTTTAGGGTTAGAGTTCTGGTCAGGCTCACGGTCTGGGTCAGAGTTAGGTTTATGGTCAGTGTCAGTGAAAGTATTAGGGTCAGGTTTAGGGTCAGGGCCAGGGTTCAGTTTAGGGGTCAGGGCCAGGGTTCTGTTTAGGGTCAAAATTCAGATCAGGGTCAAGTTTTGGCAAAGTTCAGGGTAAGGGTCAGGTCAGATTCAGGGATAAATTCAGGGATAGGTTTAAAGTATGGGTTTGGGGTGAGAGATTAGAATTAATTTGAGGATTAGGGTTACACTGGTTTTAGGGTCAGGGGTCTGCATTAGTTTTATGGGTTAGTTGTAGGGTTAGAATCATTGTTATGTTTTGTGTCATGGTCCATATCAGGGTCAGGGTCAGGGTTACCTTTAGGGTTACAGTTAGGGTCAGAATCACAGTCAGCTTCAGGGTTAGTGTTAGGGTCTGTGTAGGGTCACCGTTAGGGTCAGGTTTAGGTTTATGTTCAGGGTCCTGGGTCAGGGTCAGGGTGAAGTTCAGAGCCAGTGTCAGGATTAGGGTCAGGATCTGGTTTTGGTTTAGGGTCCACGTTCAGCTCAAGGACATGGTTAGTTTTGGGTCAGTGCTATTGTCAGGGTTAGGTTTAGGGTCAGGATCTGGTGAAGGTCTGGGCCGGGGTCCGGTTTATGGGTCAGGGTCAGGATTTGGATTGGGGGTCAATATACGGTTCAGTTTCAGGATTAGATTTAGGGGAAAGGTTTGGGTTTGGGAGTTAGGATTAGGTTTAGAAGTAGGGTTATGGTTCGGTTAGGGTTAGACAGCCTTAAGGGTTAGGGTTAGGTTTTGGATTAGGGTAGGGTTTAGTTTTATGTTTAGCCTCAGCATTAGGTTTAGGATCGTGGTTGGCATTAGATCAGGGATAGGGTTACCTTAAGGATTGCGGTTAGGGTCGGGAACACAGGTCACGGTCAGGGTTAGGGTTAGGGTTAGGGTCAGGCTTAGGACTGTGTCAGGCTTAGGGTTAGGGTTAGGGTTAGGCTTAGGGTTAGGGTTAGGGTTAGGGTTAGGGTTAGGGTACGGGTTAGGGTTAGGTTTAGGGTACGGGTTAGGGTAGGGTACGGGTTAGGGTTAGGGTACGGGTTAGGGTACGGGTTAGGGTTAGGGGTACGGGTTTAGGGTACGGGTTAGGGTACGGGTTAGGTTTAGGGTTAGGGTTAGGGTTAGGGTTAGGGTTAGGTTTTAGGGTTAGGGTTAGGTTTATGGTCAGGCTCACAGTCAGAGTCAGGGGTCAGCGTTTTCAGTTAGTTTTAGGACCGGGTTAATTTTAGGGTTATAGTTAGGTTCAGGGTTAGGGTTAGACATTGTTAGGGGCAGGGTTATCGTTAGGCGTAGTGTAGGGGTCAGGGTTAGGGTTAGGGTTCAGGGTTAGGTTTATGGTCAGGCTCACGGTCAGTGTCAGGGTTAGGGTTAGTTTCAGAGTAAGGGTCAGGGTCAGGGATAGGTTTGGTGTCATGTTCAGTGTTATGGTTAGGGTCCAATTCAGGATTATGGTCATGGTTAGAATAAGGCCTGCTTTATGTTTAGATTCTGGGTTATGATTAGGGTCCTGACTTAGTTTAGCTTTAGGGTTAGAGTTCTGGTCAGGCTCACGGTCTGGGTCAGAGTTAGGTTTATGGTCAGTGTCAGTGAAAGTATTAGGGTCAGGTTTAGGGTCAGGGCCAGGGTTCAGTTTAGGGTCAGGGCCAGGGTTCTGTTTAGGGTCAAAATTCGGATCAGGGTCAAGTTTTGGCAAAGTTCAGGGTAAGGGTCAGGTCAGATTCAGGGATAAATTCAGGGATAGGTTTAAAGTATGGGTTTGTGGGGTGAGAATTAGAATTAATTTGAGGATTAGGGTTACACTGGTTTAGGGTCAGGGTCTGCATTAGTTTTATGGGGTTAGTTGTAGGGTTAGAATCATTGTTATGTTTTGTGTCATGGTCCATATCAGGGTCAGGGGTCAGGGTTACCTTTAGGGTTACAGTTAGGGTCAGAATCACAGTCAGCTTCAGGGTTAGTGTTAGGGTCAGTGTAGGGTCACCGTTAGGGTCAGGTTTAGGTTTATGTTCAGGGTCTGGGTCAGGGTCAGGGTGAAGTTCAGAGCCCAGTGTCAGGTTTAGGGTCAGGATCTGGTTTTGGTTTAGGGTCCACGTTCAGCTCAAGGACAGGGTTAGTTTTGGGTCAGTGCTATTGTCAGGGTTAGGTTTAGGGTCAGGATCTGGTGAAGGTCTGGGCCGGGGTCCGGTTTATGGTCAGGGTCAGGATTTGGATTGGGGTCAATATACGGTTCAGTTTCAGGATTAGATTTAGGGGAAAGGTTTGGGTTTGGAGTTAGGATTAGGTTTAGAAGTAGGGTTATGGTTCGGTTAGGGTTAGACAGCCTTAAGGTTAGGGTTAGGTTTTGGGTTAGGGGTAGGGTTTAGTTTTATGGTTTAGCCTCAGCATTAGGTTTAGGATCGTGGTTGGCATTAGATCAGGGATAGGGTTACCTTAAGGATTGCGGTTAGGGTCGGGGAACACAGTCACGGTCAGGGTTAGGGTTAGGGTTAGGGTCAGGCTTAGGACTGTGTCAGGCTTAGGGTTAGGGTTAGGGTTAGGCTTAGGGTTAGGGTTAGGGTACGGGTTAGGGTTAGGGTTAGGGGTTGGGTTAGGGTTAGGGTACGGGTTAGGGTTAGGGTACGGGTTAGGGTACGGGTTATGGGTACGGGTTAGGGTACGGGGTTAGGGTTAGGGTTAGGTTTAGGGTTAGGGTTAGGTTTATGGTCAGGCTCACAGTCAGAGTCAGGGTCAGCGTTTTCAGTTAGTTTTAGGACCGGGGTTAATTTTAGGGTTATAGTTAGGTTTCAGGGTTAGGGGTTAGACATTGTTAGGGGCAGGGTTATCGTTAGGCGTAGAGTAGGGGTCAGGGTTAGGGTTAGGTTCAGGGGTTAGGTTTATGGTCAGGCTCACAGTCAGTGTCAGGGTTAGGGTTAGTTTCAGAGTAAGGGTTCAGGGTCAGGGATAGGTTTGGTGTCATGTTCAGTGTTATGGTTAGGGTCCAGTTCAGGATTATGGTCATGGTTAGAATAAGGCCTGCTTTATGTTTAGATTCTGGGTTATGATTAGGGTCCTGACTTAGTTTAGCTTTAGGGTTAGAGTTCTGGTCAGGCTCACGGTCTGGGTCAGAGTTAGGGTTTATGGTCAGTGTCAGTGAAAGTATTAGGGTCAGGTTTAGGGTCAGGGTCAGGGTTCAGTTTTAGGGTCAGGGCCAGGGTTCTGTTTAGGGTCAAAATTCGGATCAGGGTCAAGTTTTGGCAAAGTTCAAAGTAAGGGTCAGGTCAGATTCAGGG
This sequence comes from Neogale vison, assembly GCF_020171115.1. Taxonomy (NCBI): domain Eukaryota; kingdom Metazoa; phylum Chordata; class Mammalia; order Carnivora; family Mustelidae; genus Neogale; species Neogale vison. The sequence continues at coordinate 1,327,343 of NW_025334878.1, forward strand.
ATAAATTCAGGGATAGGTTTAAAGTATGGGTTTGGGGTGAGAATTAGAATTAATTTGAGGATTAGGGTTACACTGGTTTAGGGGTCAGGGTCTGCATTAGTTTTATGGGTTAGTTGTAGGGTTAGAATCATTGTTATGTTTTGTGTCATGGTCCATATCAGGGTCAGGGTCAGGGTTACCTTTAGGGTTACAGTTAGGGTCAGAATCACAGTCAGCTTCAGGGTTAGTGTTAGGGTCAGTGTAGGGTCACCGTTAGGGTCAGGTTTAGGTTTATGTTCAGGGTCTGGGTCAGGGTCAGGGTGAAGTTCAGAGCCAGTGTCAGGGTTTAGGGTCAGGATCTGGTTTTGGTTTAGGGTCCACGTTCAGCTCAAGGACAGGGTTAGTTTTGGGGTCAGTGCTATTGTCAGGGTTAGGTTTAGGGTCAGGATCTGGTGAAGGTCTGGGCCGGGGTCCGGTTTATGGTCAGGGTCAGGATTTGGATTGGGGTCAATATACGGTTCAGTTTCAGGATTAGATTTAGGGGAAAGGTTTGGGTTTGGAGTTAGGATTAGGTTTAGAAGTAGGGTTATGGTTCGGTTAGGGTTAGACAGCCTTAAGGTTAGGGATAGGTTTTGGGTTAGGGTAGGGTTTAGTTTTATGTTTAGCCTCAGCATTAGGTTTAGGATCGTGGTTGGCATTAGATCAGGGATAGGGTTACCTTAAGGATTGCGGTTAGGGTCGGGAACACAGTCACGGTCAGGGTTAGGGTTAGGGTTAGGGTCAGGCTTAGGACTGTGTCAGGCTTAGGGTTAGGGTTAGGGTTAGGCTTAGGGTTAGGGTTAGGGTACGGGTTAGGGTTAGGGTTAGGGTTGGGTTAGGGTTAGGGTACGGGTTAGGGTTAGGGTACGGGTTAGGGTACGGGTTAGGGTACGGGTTAGGTTTAGGGTTAGGGTTAGGGTTAGGGTTAGGTTTAGGGTTAGGGTTAGGTTTATGGTCAGGCTCACAGTCAGAGTCAGGGTCAGCGTTTTCAGTTAGTTTTTAGGACCGGGTTAATTTTAGGGTTATAGTTAGGTTCAGGGTTAGGGTTAGACATTGTTAGGGGCAGGGTTATCGTTAGGCGTAGTGTAGGGGTCAGGGTTAGGGTTAGGTTCAGGGTTAGGTTTATGGTCAGGCTCACAGTCAGTGTCAGGGTTAGGGTTAGTTTCAGAGTAAGGGTCAGGGTCAGGGATAGGTTTGGTGTCATGTTCAGTGTTATGGTTAGGGTCCAGTTCAGGATTATGGTCATGGTTAGAATAAGGCCTGCTTTATGTTTAGATTCTGGGTTATGATTAGGGTCCTGACTTAGTTTAGCTTTAGGGTTAGAGTTCTGGTCAGGCTCACGGTCTGGGTCAGAGTTAGGTTTATGGTCAGTGTCAGTGAAAGTATTAGGGTCAGGTTTAGGGTCAGGGCCAGGGTTCAGTTTAGGGTCAGGGCCAGGGTTCTGTTTAGGGTCAAAATTCAGATCAGGGTCAAGTTTTGGCAAAGTTCAGGGTAAGGGTCAGGTCAGATTCAGGGATAAATTCAGGGATAGGTTTAAAGTATGGGTTTGGGGTGAGAATTAGAATTAATTTGAGGATTAGGGTTACACTGGTTAGGGTCAGGGTCTGCATTAGTTTTATGGGTTAGTTGTAGGGTTAGAATCATTGTTATGTTTTGTGTCATGGTCCATATCAGGGTCAGGGTCAGGGGTTACCTTTAGGGTTACAGTTAGGGTCAGAATCCACAGTCAGCTTCAGGGTTAGTGTTTAGGGTCTGTGTAGGGTCACCGTTAGGGTCAGGTTTAGGTTTATGTTCAGGGTCTGGGTCAGGGTCAGGGTGAAGTTCAGAGCCAGTGTCAGGTTTAGGGTCAGGATCTGGTTTTGGTTTAGGGTCCACGTTCAGCTCAAGGGACAGGGTTAGTTTTGGGTCAGTGCTATTGTCAGGGTTAGGTTTAGGGTCAGGATCTGGTGAAGGTCTGGGCCGGGGGTCCGGTTTATGGTCAGGGTCAGGATTTGGATTGGGGTCAATATACGGTTCAGTTTCAGGATTAGATTTAGGGGAAAGGTTTGGGTTTGGAGTTAGGATTAGGTTTAGAAGTAGGGGTTATGGTTCGGTTAGGGTTAGACAGCCTTAAGGTTAGGGTTAGGTTTTGGATTAGGGTAGGGTTTAGTTTTATGTTTAGCCTCAGCATTAGGTTTAGGATCGTGGTTGGCATTAGATCAGGGATAGGGTTACCTTAAGGATTGCGGTTAGGGTCGGGAACACAGTCACGGTCAGGGTTAGGGTTAGGGTTAGGGTCAGGCTTAGGACTGTGTCAGGCTTAGGGTTAGGGTTAGGGTTAGGCTTAGGGTTAGGGTTAGGGTTAGGGTTAGGGTTAGGGTACGGGTTAGGGTTAGGTTTAGGGTACGGGTTAGGGTAGGGTACGGGTTAGGGTTAGGGTACGGGTTAGGGTACGGGTTAGGGTTAGGGTACGGGTTAGGGTACGGGTTAGGTTTAGGGTTAGGGTTAGGGTTAGGGTTAGGGTTAGGTTTAGGGTTAGGGTTAGGTTTATGGTCAGGCTCACAGTCAGAGTCAGGGTCAGCGTTTTCAGTTAGTTTTAGGACCGGGTTAATTTTAGGGTTATAGTTAGGTTCAGGGTTAGGGTTAGACATTGTTAGGGGC
>NW_025334878.1:1335000-1337500 GCF_020171115.1 Neogale vison
TTAGGTTTATGGTCAGTGTCAGTGAAAGTATTAGGGTCAGGTTTAGGGTCAGGGCCAGGGTTCAGTTTAGGGTCAGGGCCAGGGTTCTGTTTAGGGTCAAAATTCAGATCAGGGTCAAGTTTTGGCAAAGTTCAGGGTAAGGGTCAGGTCAGATTCAGGGATAAATTCAGGGATAGGTTTAAAGTATGGGTTTGGGGTGAGAATTAGAATTAATTTGAGGATTAGGGTTACACTGGTTTAGGGTCAGGGTCTGCATTAGTTTTATGGGTTAGTTGTAGGGTTAGAATCATTGTTATGTTTTGTGTCATGGTCCATATCAGGGTCAGGTTCAGGGTTACCTTTAGGGTTACAGTTAGGGTCAGAATCACAGTCAGCTTCAGGGTTAGTGTTAGGGTCAGTGTAGGGTCACCATTAGGGTCAGGTTTAGGTTTATGTTCAGGGTCTGAGTCAGGGTCAGGGTGAAGTTCAGAGCCAGTGTCAGGTTTAGGGTCAGGATCTGGTTTTGGTTTAGGGTCCACGTTCAGCTCAAGGACAGGGTTAGTTTTGGGTCAGTGCTATTGTCAGGGTTAGGTTTAGGGTCAGGATCTGGTGAAGGTCTGGGCCGGGGTCCGGTTTATGGTCAGGGTCAGGATTTGGATTGGGGTCAATATACGGTTCAGTTTCAGGATTAGATTTAGGGGAAAGGTTTGGGTTTGGAGTTAGGATTAGGTTTAGAAGTAGGGTTATGGTTCGGTTAGGGTTAGACAGCCTTAAGGTTAGGGATAGGTTTTGGGTTAGGGTAGGGTTTAGTTTTATGTTTAGCCTCAGCATTAGGTTTAGGATCGTGGTTGGCATTAGATCAGGGATAGGGTTACCTTAAGGATTGCGGTTAGGGTCGGGAACACAGTCACGGTCAGGGTTAGGGTTAGGGTTAGGGTCAGGCTTAGGACTGTGTCAGGCTTAGGGTTAGGGTTAGGGTTAGGCTTAGGGTTAGGGTTAGGGTACGGGTTAGGGTTAGGGTTAGGGTTGGGTTAGGGTTAGGGTACGGGTTAGGGTTAGGGTACGGGTTAGGGTACGGGTTAGGGTACGGGTTAGGGTTAGGGTTAGGGTTAGGGTTAGGTTTAGGGTTAGGGTTAGGTTTATGGTCAGGCTCACAGTCAGAGTCAGGGTCAGCGTTTTCAGTTAGTTTTAGGACCGGGTTAATTTTAGGGTTATAGTTAGGTTCAGGGTTAGGGTTAGACATTGTTAGGGGCAGGGTTATCGTTAGGCGTTGTGTAGGGGTCAGGGTTAGGGTTAGGTTCAGGGTTAGGTTTATGGTCAGGCTCACAGTCAGTGTCAGGGTTAGGGTTAGTTTCAGAGTAAGGGTCAGGGTCAGGGATAGGTTTGGTGTCATGTTCAGTGTTATGGTTAGGGTCCAGTTCAGGATTATGGTCATGGTTAGAATAAGGCCTGCTTTATGTTTAGATTCTGGGTTATGATTAGGGTCCTGACTTAGTTTAGCTTTAGGGTTAGAGTTCTGGTCAGGCTCACGGTCTGGGTCAGAGTTAGGTTTATGGTCAGTGTCAGTGAAAGTATTAGGGTCAGGTTTAGGGTCAGGGCCAGGGTTCAGTTTAGGGTCAGGGCCAGGGTTCTGTTTAGGGTCAAAATTCAGATCAGGGTCAAGTTTTGGCAAAGTTCAGGGTAAGGGTCAGGTCAGATTCAGGGATAAATTCAGGGATAGGTTTAAAGTATGGGTTTGGGGTGAGAATTAGAATTAATTTGAGGATTAGGGTTACACTGGTTTAGGGTCAGGGTCTGCATTAGTTTTATGGGTTAGTTGTAGGGTTAGAATCATTGTTATGTTTTGTGTCATGGTCCATATCAGGGTCAGGGTCAGGGTTACCTTTAGGGTTACAGTTAGGGTCAGAATCACAGTCAGCTTCAGGGTTAGTGTTAGGGTCAGTGTAGGGTCACCGTTAGGGTCAGGTTTAGGTTTATGTTCAGGGTCTGGGTCAGGGTCAGGGTGAAGTTCAGAGCCAGTGTCAGGTTTAGGGTCAGGATCTGGTTTTGGTTTAGGGTCCACGTTCAGCTCAAGGACAGGGTTAGTTTTGGGTCAGTGCTATTGTCAGGGTTAGGTTTAGGGTCAGGATCTGGTGAAGGTCTGGGCCGGGGTCCGGTTTATGGTCAGGGTCAGGATTTGGATTGGGGTCAATATACGGTTCAGTTTCAGGATTAGATTTAGGGGAAAGGTTTGGGTTTGGAGTTAGGATTAGGTTTAGAAGTAGGGTTATGGTTCGGTTAGGGTTAGACAGCCTTAAGGTTAGGGTTAGGTTTTGGGTTAGGGTAGGGTTTAGTTTTATGTTTAGCCTCAGCATTAGGTTTAGGATCGTGGTTGGCATTAGATCAGGGATAGGGTTATCTTAAGGATTGCGGTTAGGGTCGGGAACACAGTCACGGTCAGGGTTAGGGTTAGGGTTAGGGTCAGGCTTAGGACTGTGTCAGGCTTAGGGTTAGGGTTAGGGTTAGGCTTAGGGTTAGGGTT
>NW_025334878.1:1345000-1395000 GCF_020171115.1 Neogale vison
TTTATGTTTAGCCTCAGCATTAGGTTTAGGATCGTGGTTGGCATTAGATCAGGGATAGGGTTACCTTAAGGATTGCGGTTAGGGTCGGGAACACAGTCACGGTCAGGGTTAGGGTTAGGGTTAGGGTCAGGCTTAGGACTGTGTCAGGCTTAGGGTTAGGGTTAGGGTTAGGCTTAGGGTTAGGGTTAGGGTTAGGGTTAGGGTTAGGGTACGGGTTAGGGTTAGGGTTAGGGTACGGGTTAGGGTTAGGGTACGGGTTAGGGTTAGGGTACGGGTTAGGGTACGGGTTAGGGTTAGGGTACGGGTTAGGGTACGGGTTAGGGTACGGGTTAGGGTTAGGGTTAGGGTTAGGGTTAGGGTTAGGGTTAGGTTTAGGGTTAGGGTTAGGTTTATGGTCAGGCTCACAGTCAGAGTCAGGGTCAGCGTTTTCAGTTAGTTTTAGGACCGGGTTAATTTTAGGGTTATAGTTAGGTTCAGGGTTAGGGTTAGACATTGTTAGGGGCAGGGTTATCGTTAGGCGTAGTGTAGGGGTCAGGGTTAGGGTTAGGTTCAGGGTTAGGTTTATGGTCAGGCTCACAGTCAGTGTCAGGGTTAGGGTTAGTTTCAGAGTAAGGGTCAGGGTCAGGGATAGGTTTGGTGTCATGTTCAGTGTTATGGTTAGGGTCCAGTTCAGGATTATGGTCATGGTTAGAATAAGGCCTGCTTTATGTTTAGATTCTGGGTTATGATTAGGGTCCTGACTTAGTTTAGCTTTAGGGTTAGAGTTCTGGTCAGGCTCACGGTCTGGGTCAGAGTTAGGTTTATGGTCAGTGTCAGTGAAAGTATTAGGGTCAGGTTTAGGGTCAGGGCCAGGGTTCAGTTTAGGGTCAGGGCCAGGGTTCTGTTTAGGGTCAAAATTCGGATCAGGGTCAAGTTTTGGCAAAGTTCAGGGTAAGGGTCAGGTCAGATTCAGGGATAAATTCAGGGATAGGTTTAAAGTATGGGTTTGGGGTGAGAATTAGAATTAATTTGAGGATTAGGGTTACACTGGTTTAGGGTCAGGGTCTGCATTAGTTTTATGGGTTAGTTGTAGGGTTAGAATCATTGTTATGTTTTGTGTCATGGTCCATATCAGGGTCAGGGTCAGGGTTACCTTTAGGGTTACAGTTAGGGTCAGAATCACAGTCAGCTTCAGGGTTAGTGTTAGGGTCAGTGTAGGGTCACCGTTAGGGTCAGGTTTAGGTTTATGTTCAGGGTCTGGGTCAGGGTCAGGGTGAAGTTCAGAGCCAGTGTCAGGTTTAGGGTCAGGATCTGGTTTTGGTTTAGGGTCCACGTTCAGCTCAAGGACAGGGTTAGTTTTGGGTCAGTGCTATTGTCAGGGTTAGGTTTAGGGTCAGGATCTGGTGTAGGTCTGGGCCGGGGTCCGGTTTATGGTCAGGGTCAGGATTTGGATTGGGGTCAATATACGGTTCAGTTTCAGGATTAGATTTAGGGGAAAGGTTTGGGTTTGGAGTTAGGATTAGGTTTAGAAGTAGGGTTATGGTTCGGTTAGGGTTAGACAGCCTTAAGGTTAGGGTTAGGTTTTGGGTTAGGGTAGGGTTTAGTTTTATGTTTAGCCTCAGCATTAGGTTTAGGATCGTGGTTGGCATTAGATCAGGGATAGGGTTACCTTAAGGATTGCGGTTAGGGTCGGGAACACAGTCACGGTCAGGGTTAGGGTTAGGGTTAGGGTCAGGCTTAGGACTGTGTCAGGCTTAGGGTTAGGGTTAGGGTTAGGCTTAGGGTTAGGGTTAGGGTACGGGTTAGGGTTAGGGTTAGGGTTGGGTTAGGGTTAGGGTACGGGTTAGGGTTAGGGTACGGGTTAGGGTACGGGTTAGGGTACGGGTTAGGTTTAGGGTTAGGGTTAGGGTTAGGGTTAGGTTTAGGGTTAGGGTTAGGTTTATGGTCAGGCTCACAGTCAGAGTCAGGGTCAGCGTTTTCAGTTAGTTTTAGGACCGGATTAATTTTAGGGTTATAGTTAGGTTCAGGGTTAGGGTTAGACATTGTTAGGGGCAGGGTTATCGTTAGGCGTAGTGTAGGGGTCAGGGTTAGGGTTAGGTTCAGGGTTAGGTTTATGGTCAGGCTCACAGTCAGTGTCAGGGTTAGGGTTAGTTTCAGAGTAAGGGTCAGGGTCAGGGATAGGTTTGGTGTCATGTTCAGTGTTATGGTTAGGGTCCAGTTCAGGATTATGGTCATGGTTAGAATAAGGCCTGCTTTATGTTTAGATTCTGGGTTATGATTAGGGTCCTGACTTAGTTTAGCTTTAGGGTTAGAGTTCTGGTCAGGCTCACGGTCTGGGTCAGAGTTAGGTTTATGGTCAGTGTCAGTGAAAGTATTAGGGTCAGGTTTAGGGTCAGGGCCAGGGTTCAGTTTAGGGTCAGGGCCAGGGTTCTGTTTAGGGTCAAAATTCGGATCAGGGTCAAGTTTTGGCAAAGTTCAGGGTAAGGGTCAGGTCAGATTCAGGGATAAATTCAGGGATAGGTTTAAAGTATGGGTTTGGGGTGAGAATTAGAATTAATTTGAGGATTAGGGTTACACTGGTTTAGGGTCAGGGTCTGCATTAGTTTTATGGGTTAGTTGTAGGGTTAGAATCATTGTTATGTTTTGTGTCATGGTCCATATCAGGGTCAGGGTCAGGGTTACCTTTAGGGTTACAGTTAGGGTCAGAATCACAGTCAGCTTCAGGGTTAGTGTTAGGGTCAGTGTAGGGTCACCGTTAGGGTCAGGTTTAGGTTTATGTTCAGGGTCTGGGTCAGGGTCAGGGTGAAGTTCAGAGCCAGTGTCAGGTTTAGGGTCAGGATCTGGTTTTGGTTTAGGGTCCACGTTCAGCTCAAGGACAGGGTTAGTTTTGGGTCAGTGCTATTGTCAGGGTTAGGTTTAGGGTCAGGATCTGGTGAAGGTCTGGGCCGGGGTCCGGTTTATGGTCAGGGTCAGGATTTGGATTGGGGTCAATATACGGTTCAGTTTCAGGATTAGATTTAGGGGAAAGGTTTGGGTTTGGAGTTAGGATTAGGTTTAGAAGTAGGGTTATGGTTCGGTTAGGGTTAGACAGCCTTAAGGTTAGGGTTAGGTTTTGGGTTAGGGTAGGGTTTAGTTTTATGTTTAGCCTCAGCATTAGGTTTAGGATCGCGGTTGGCATTAGATCAGGGATAGGGTTACCTTAGGATTGCGGTTAGGGTCGGGAACACAGTCACGGTCATGGTTAGGGTTAGGGTTAGGGTCAGGCTTAGGACTGTGTCAGGCTTAGGGTTAGGGTTAGGGTTAGGGTTAGGATTAGGGTTAGGGTTAGGGTACGGGTTAGGGTTAGGGTTAGGGTACGGGTTAGGGTTAGGGTTAGGGTACGGGTTAGGGTTAGGGTACGGGTTAGGGTTAGGGTACGGGTTAGGGTACGGGTTAGGGTACGGGTTAGGGTTAGGGTACGGGTTAGGGTACGGGTTAGGTTACGGGTTAGGGTTAGGGTTAGGTTTAGGGTTAGGGTTAGGTTTATGGTCTGGCTCACAGTCAGAGTTAGGGTCAGCGTTTTCAGTTAGTTTTAGGACCGGGTTAATTTTAGGGTTATAGTTAGGTTCAGGGTTAGGGTTAGACATTGTTAGGGGCAGGGTTATCGTTAGGCGTAGTGTAGGGGTCAGGGTTAGGGTTAGGTTCAGGGTTAGGTTTATGGTCAGGCTCACAGTCAGTGTCAGGGTTAGGGTTAGTTTCAGAGTAAGGGTCAGGGTCAGGGATAGGTTTGGTGTCATGTTCAGTGTTATGGTTAGGGTCCAGTTCAGGATTATGGTCATGGTTAGAATAAGGCCTGCTTTATGTTTAGATTCTGGGTTATGATTAGGGTCCTGACTTAGTTTAGCTTTAGGGTTAGAGTTCTGGTCAGGCTCACGGTCTGGGTCAGAGTTAGGTTTATGGTCAGTGTCAGTGAAAGTATAAGGGTCAGGTTTAGGGTCAGGGCCAGGGTTCAGTTTAGGGTCAGGGCCAGGGTTCTGTTTAGGGTCAAAATTCGGATCAGGGTCAAGTTTTGGCAAAGTTCAGGGTAAGGGTCAGGTCAGATTCAGGGATAAATTCAGGGATAGGTTTAAAGTATGGGTTTGGGGTGAGAATTAGAATTAATTTGAGGATTAGGGTTACACTGGTTTAGGGTCAGGGTCTGCATTAGTTTTATGGGTTAGTTGTAGGGTTAGAATCATTGTTATGTTTTGTGTCATGGTCCATATCAGGGTCAGGGTCAGGGTTACCTTTAGGGTTACAGTTAGGGTCAGAATCACAGTCAGCTTCAGGGTTAGTGTTAGGGTCAGTGTAGGGTCACCGTTAGGGTCAGGTTTAGGTTTATGTTCAGGGTCTGGGTCAGGGTCAGGGTGAAGTTCAGAGCCAGTGTCAGGTTTAGGGTCAGGATCTGGTTTTGGTTTAGGGTCCACGTTCAGCTCAAGGACAGGGTTAGTTTTGGGTCAGTGCTATTGTCAGGGTTAGGTTTAGGGTCAGGATCTGGTGAAGGTCTGGGCCGAGGTCCGGTTTATGGTCAGGGTCAGGATTTGGATTGGGGTCAATATACGGTTCAGTTTCAGGATTAGATTTAGGGGAAAGGTTTGGGTTTGGAGTTAGGATTAGGTTTAGAAGTAGGGTTATGGTTCGGTTAGGGTTAGACAGCCTTAAGGTTAGGGTTAGGTTTTGGGTTAGGGTAGGGTTTAGTTTTATGTTTAGCCTCAGCATTAGGTTTAGGATCGTGGTTGGCATTAGATCAGGGATAGGGTTACCTTAAGGATTGCGGTTAGGGTCCGGAACACAGTCAAGGTCAGGGTTAGGGTTAGGGTTAGGGTCAGGATTAGGACTGTGACAGGCTTAGGGTTAGGGTTAGGGTTAGGGTTAGGGTTAGGGTTAGGGATAGGGTACGGGTTAGGGTACGGGTTAGGGTTAGGGTACGGGTTAGGGTACGGGTTAGGGTACGGGTTAGGGTACGGGTTAGGGTTAGGTATAGGGTTAGGGTTAGGGTTAGGTTTAGGGTTAGGGTTAGGGTTAGGGTCAGGCTTAGGACTGTGTCAGGCTTAGGGTTAGGGTTAGGGTTAGGGTACGGGTTAGGGTTAGGGTATGGGTTAGGGTTAGGGTACGGGTTAGGGTTAGGGTTAGGGTACGGGTTAGGGTACGGGTTAGGGTACGGGTTAGGGTACGGGTTAGAGTACGGGTTAGGGTTAGGGTACGGGTTAGGGTACGGGTTATGGTTAGGGTTAGGGTTAGGGTTAGGTTTAGGGTTAGGTTTAGGGTTAGGGTTAGGTTTATGGTCAGGCTCACAGTCAGAGTCAGGGTCAGCGTTTTCAGTTAGTTTTAGGACCGGGTTAATTTTAGGATTATAGTTAGGTTCAGGGTTAGGGTTAGACATTGTTAGGGGCAGGGTTATCGTTAGGCGTAGTGTAGGGGTCAGGGTTAGGGTTAGGTTCAGGGTTAGGTTTATGGTCAGGCTCACAGTCAGTGTCAGGGTTAGGGTTAGTTTCAGAGTAAGGGTCAGGGTCAGGGATAGGTTTGGTGTCATGTTCAGTGTTATGGTTAGGGTCCAGTTCAGGATTATGGTCACGGTTAGAATAAGGCCTGCTTTATGTTTAGATTCTGGGTTATGATTAGGGTCCTGACTTAGTTTAGCTTTAGGGTTAGAGTTCTGGTCAGGCTCACGGTCTGGGTCAGAGTTAGGTTTATGGTCAGTGTCAGTGAAAGTATTAGGGTCAGGTTTAGGGTCAGGGCCAGGGTTCAGTTTAGGGTCAGGGCCAGGGTTCTGTTTAGGGTCAAAATTCGGATCAGGGTCAAGTTTTGGCAAAGTTCAGGGTAAGGGTCAGGTCAGATTCAGGGATAAATTCAGGGATAGGTTTAAAGTATGGGTTTGGGGTGAGAATTAGAATTAATTTGAGGATTAGGGTTACACTGGTTTAGGGTCAGGGTCTGCATTAGTTTTATGGGTTAGTTGTAGGGTTAGAATCATTGTTATGTTTTGTGTCATGGTCCATATCAGGGTCAGGGTCAGGGTTACCTTTAGGGTTACAGTTAGGGTCAGAATCACAGTCAGCTTCAGGGTTAGTGTTAGGGTCAGTGTAGGGTCACCGTTAGGGTCAGGTTTAGGTTTATGTTCAGGGTCTGGGTCAGGGTCAGGGTGAAGTTCAGAGCCAGTGTCAGGTTTAGGGTCAGGATCTGGTTTTGGTTTAGGGTCCACGTTCAGCTCAAGGACAGGGTTAGTTTTGGGTCAGTGCTATTGTCAGGGTTAGGTTTAGGGTCAGGATCTGGTGAAGGTCTGGGCCGAGGTCCGGTTTATGGTCAGGGTCAGGATTTGGATTGGGGTCAATATACGGTTCAGTTTCAGGATTAGATTTAGGGGAAAGGTTTGGGTTTGGAGTTAGGATTAGGTTTAGAAGTAGGGTTATGGTTCGGTTAGGGTTAGACAGCCTTAAGGTTAGGGTTAGGTTTTGGGTTAGGGTAGGGTTTAGTTTTATGTTTAGCCTCACCATTAGGTTTAGGATCGCGGTTGGCATTAGATCAGGGATAGGGTTACCTTAAGGATTGCGGTTAGGGTCGGGAACACAGTCACGGTCAGGGTTAGGGTTAGGGTTAGGGTCAGGCTTAGGACTGTGTCAGGCTTAGGGTTAGGGTTAGGGTTAGGGTTAGGATTAGGGTTAGGGTTAGGGTACGGGTTAGGGTTAGGGTTAGGGTACGGGTTAGGGTTAGGGTTAGGGTACGGGTTAGGGTTAGGGTACGGGTTAGGGTTAGGGTACGGGTTAGGGTACGGGTTAGGGTTAGGGTACGGGTTAGGGTACGGGTTAGGTTACGGGTTAGGGTTAGGGTTAGGTTTAGGGTTAGGGTTAGGTTTATGGTCAGGCTCACAGTCAGAGTTAGGGTCAGCGTTTTCAGTTAGTTTTAGGACCGGGTTAATTTTAGGGTTATAGTTAGGTTCAGGGTTAGGGTTAGACATTGTTAGGGGCAGGGTTATCGTTAGGCGTAGTGTAGGGGTCAGGGTTAGGGTTAGGTTCAGGGTTAGGTTTATGGTCAGGCTCACAGTCAGTGTCAGGGTTAGGGTTAGTTTCAGAGTAAGGGTCAGGGTCAGGGATAGGTTTGGTGTCATGTTCAGTGTTATGGTTAGGGTCCAGTTCAGGATTATGGTCATGGTTAGAATAAGGCCTGCTTTATGTTTAGATTCTGGGTTATGATTAGGGTCCTGACTTAGTTTAGCTTTAGGGTTAGAGTTCTGGTCAGGCTCACGGTCTGGGTCAGAGTTAGGTTTATGGTCAGTGTCAGTGAAAGTATTAGGGTCAGGTTTAGGGTCAGGGCCAGGGTTCAGTTTAGGGTCAGGGCCAGGGTTCTGTTTAGGGTCAAAATTCGGATCAGGGTCAAGTTTTGGCAAAGTTCAGGGTAAGGGTCAGGTCAGATTCAGGGATAAATTCAGGGATAGGTTTAAAGTATGGGTTTGGGGTGAGAATTAGAATTAATTTGAGGATTAGGGTTACACTGGTTTAGGGTCAGGGTCTGCATTAGTTTTATGGGTTAGTTGTAGGGTTAGAATCATTGTTATGTTTTGTGTCATGGTCCATATCAGGGTCAGGGTCAGGGTTACCTTTAGGGTTACAGTTAGGGTCAGAATCACAGTCAGCTTCAGGGTTAGTGTTAGGGTCAGTGTAGGGTCACCGTTAGGGTCAGGTTTAGGTTTATGTTCAGGGTCTGGGTCAGGGTCAGGGTGAAGTTCAGAGCCAGTGTCAGGTTTAGGGTCAGGATCTGGTTTTGGTTTAGGGTCCACGTTCAGCTCAAGGACAGGGTTAGTTTTGGGTCAGTGCTATTGTCAGGGTTAGGTTTAGGGTCAGGATCTGGTGAAGGTCTGGGCCGGGGTCCGGTTTATGGTCAGGGTCAGGATTTGGATTGGGGTCAATATACGGTTCAGTTTCAGGATTAGATTTAGGGGAAAGGTTTGGGTTTGGAGTTAGGATTAGGTTTAGAAGTAGGGTTATGGTTCGGTTAGGGTTAGACAGCCTTAAGGTTAGGGTTAGGTTTTGGGTTAGGGTAGGGTTTAGTTTTATGTTTAGCCTCAGCATTAGGTTTAGGATCGTGGTTGGCATTAGATCAGGGATAGGGTTACCTTAAGGATTGCGGTTAGGGTCGGGAACACAGTCACGGTCAGGGTTAGGGTTAGGGTTAGGGTCAGGCTTAGGACTGTGTCAGGCTTAGGGTTAGGGTTAGGGTTAGGCTTAGGGTTAGGGTTAGGGTTAGGGTTAGGGTTAGGGTACGGGTTAGGGTTAGGGTTAGGGTACGGGTTAGGGTTAGGGTACGGGTTAGGGTTAGGGTACGGGTTAGGGTTAGGGTACGGGTTAGGGTACGGGTTAGGGTACGGGTTAGGGTACGGGTTAGGGTACGGGTTAGGGTTAGGGTTAGGGTTAGGGTTAGGTTTAGGGTTAGGGTTAGGTTTATGGTCAGGCTCACAGTCAGAGTCAGGGACAGCGTTTTCAGTTAGTTTTAGGACCGGGTTAATTTTAGGGTTATAGTTAGGTTCAGGGTTAGGGTTAGACATTGTTAGGGGCAGGGTTATCGTTAGGCGTAGTGTAGGGGTCAGGGTTAGGGTTAGGTTCAGGGTTAGGTTTATGGTCAGGCTCACAGTCAGTGTCAGGGTTAGGGTTAGTTTCAGAGTAAGGGTCAGGGTCAGGGATAGGTTTGTTTTCATGTTCAGTGTTATGGTTAGGGTCCAGTTCAGGATTATGGTCATGGTTAGAATAAGGCCTGCTTTATGTTTAGATTCTGGGTTATGATTAGGGTCCTGACTTAGTTTAGCTTTAGGGTTAGAGTTCTGGTCAGGCTCACGGTCTGGGTCAGAGTTAGGTTTATGGTCAGTGTCAGTGAAAGTATTAGGGTCAGGTTTAGGGTCAGGGCCAGGGTTCAGTTTAGGGTCAGGGCCAGGGTTCTGTTTAGGGTCAAAATTCGGATCAGGGTTAAGTTTTGGCAAACTTCAGGGTAAGGGTCAGGTCAGATTCAGGGATAAATTCAGGGATAGGTTTAAAGTATGGGTTTGGGGTGAGAATTAGAATTAATTTGAGGATTAGGGTTACACTGGTTTAGGGTCAGGGTCTGCATTAGTTTTATGGGTTAGTTGTAGGGTTAGAATCATTGTTATGTTTTGTGTCATGGTCCATATCAGGGTCAGGGTCAGGGTTACCTTTAGGGTTACAGTTAGGGTCAGAATCACAGTCAGCTTCAGGGTTAGTGTTAGGGTCAGTGTAGGGTCACCGTTAGGGTCAGGTTTAGGTTTATGTTCAGGGTCTGGGTCAGGGTCAGGGTGAAGTTCAGAGCCAGTGTCAGGTTTAGGGTCAGGATCTGGTTTTGGTTTAGGGTCCACGTTCAGCTCAAGGACAGGGTTAGTTTTGGGTCAGTGCTATTGTCAGGGTTAGGTTTAGGGTCAGGATCTGGTGAAGGTCTGGGCCGGGGTCCGGTTTATGGTCAGGGTCAGGATTTGGATTGGGGTCAATATACGGTTCAGTTTCAGGATTAGATTTAGGGGAAAGGTTTGGGTTTGGAGTTAGGATTAGGTTTAGAAGTAGGGTTATGGTTCGGTTAGGGTTAGACAGCCTTAAGGTTAGGGTTAGGTTTTGGGTTAGGGTAGGGTTTAGTTTTATGTTTAGCCTCAGCATTAGGTTTAGGATCGTGGTTGGCATTAGATCAGGGATAGGGTTACCTTAAGGATTGCGGTTAGGGTCGGGAACACAGTCACGGTCAGGGTTAGGGTTAGGGTTAGGGTCAGGCTTAGGACTGTGTCAGGCTTAGGGTTAGGGTTAGGGTTAGGGTACGGGTTAGGGTTAGGGTACGGGTTAGGGTTAGGGTACGGGTTAGGGTTAGGGTACGGGTTAGGGTTAGGGTTAGGGTACGGGTTAGGGTACGGGTTAGAGTACGGGTTAGGGTTAGGGTACGGGTTAGGGTACGGGTTAGGGTACGGGTTAGGGTTAGGGTTAGGGTTAGGTTTAGGGTTAGGTTTAGGGTTAGGGTTAGGTTTATGGTCAGGCTCACAGTCAGAGTCAGGGTCAGCGTTTTCAGTTAGTTTTAGGACCGGGTTAATTTTAGGATTATAGTTAGGTTCAGGGTTAGGGTTAGACATTGTTAGGGGCAGGGTTATCGTTAGGCGTAGTGTAGGGGTCAGGGTTAGGGTTAGGTTCAGGGTTAGGTTTATGGTCAGGCTCACAGTCAGTGTCAGGGTTAGGGTTAGTTTCAGAGTAAGGGTCAGGGTCAGGGATAGGTTTGGTGTCATGTTCAGTGTTATGGTTAGGGTCCAGTTCAGGATTATGGTCACGGTTAGAATAAGGCCTGCTTTATGTTTAGATTCTGGGTTATGATTAGGGTCCTGACTTAGTTTAGCTTTAGGGTTAGAGTTCTGGTCAGGCTCACGGTCTGGGTCAGAGTTAGGTTTATGGTCAGTGTCAGTGAAAGTATTAGGGTCAGGTTTAGGGTCAGGGCCAGGGTTCAGTTTAGGGTCAGGGCCAGGGTTCTGTTTAGGGTCAAAATTCGGATCAGGGTCAAGTTTTGGCAAAGTTCAGGGTAAGGGTCAGGTCAGATTCAGGGATAAATTCAGGGATAGGTTTAAAGTATGGGTTTGGGGTGAGAATTAGAATTAATTTGAGGATTAGGGTTACACTGGTTTAGGGTCAGGGTCTGCATTAGTTTTATGGGTTAGTTGTAGGGTTAGAATCATTGTTATGTTTTGTGTCATGGTCCATATCAGGGTCAGGGTCAGGGTTACCTTTAGGGTTACAGTTAGGGTCAGAATCACAGTCAGCTTCAGGGTTAGTGTTAGGGTCAGTGTAGGGTCACCGTTAGGGTCAGGTTTAGGTTTATGTTCAGGGTCTGGGTCAGGGTCAGGGTGAAGTTCAGAGCCAGTGTCAGGTTTAGGGTCAGGATCTGGTTTTGGTTTAGGGTCCACGTTCAGCTCAAGGACAGGGTTAGTTTTGGGTCAGTGCTATTGTCAGGGTTAGGTTTAGGGTCAGGATCTGGTGAAGGTCTGGGCCGGGGTCCGGTTTATGGTCAGGGTCAGGATTTGGATTGGGGTCAATATACGGTTCAGTTTCAGGATTAGATTTAGGGGAAAGGTTTGGGTTTGGAGTTAGGATTAGGTTTAGAAGTAGGGTTATGGTTCGGTTAGGGTTAGACAGCCTTAAGGTTAGGGTTAGGTTTTGGGTTAGGGTAGGGTTTAGTTTTATGTTTAGCCTCAGCATTAGGTTTAGGATCGCGGTTGGCATTAGATCAGGGATAGGGTTACCTTAAGGATTGCGGTTAGGGTCGGGAACACAGTCACGGTCAGGGTTAGGGTTAGGGTTAGGGTCAGGCTTAGGACTGTGTCAGGCTTAGGGTTAGGGTTAGGGTTAGGGTTAGGATTAGGGTTAGGGTTAGGGTACGGGTTAGGGTTAGGGTTAGGGTACGGGTTAGGGTACGGGTTAGGGTTAGGGTACGGATTAGGGTACGTGTTAGGGTTAGGGTACGGGTTAGGGTACGGGTTAGGGTTAGGGTACGGGTTAGGGTACGGGTTAGGTTACGGCTTAGGGTTAGGGTTAGGGTTAGGGTTAGGGTTAGGTTTATGGTCAGGCTCACAGTCAGAGTTAGGGTCAGCGTTTTCAGTTAGTTTTAGGACCGGGTTAATTTTAGGGTTATAGTTAGGTTCAGGGTTAGGGTTAGACATTGTTAGGGGCAGGGTTATCGTTAGGCGTAGTGTAGGGGTCAGGGTTAGGGTTAGGTTCAGGGTTAGGTTTATGGTCAGGCTCACAGTCAGTGTCAGGGTTAGGGTTAGTTTCAGAGTAAGGGTCAGGGTCAGGGATAGGTTTGGTGTCATGTTCAGTGTTATGGTTAGGGTCCAGTTCAGGATTATGGTCATGGTTAGAATAAGGCCTGCTTTATGTTTTGATTCTGGGTTATGATAGGGTCCTGACTTAGTTTAGCTTTAGGGTTAGAGTTCTGGTCAGGCTCACGGTCTGGGTCAGAGTTAGGTTTATGGTCAGTGTCAGTGAAAGTATTAGGGTCAGGTTTAGGGTCAGGGCCAGGGTTCAGTTTAGGGTCAGGGCCAGGGTTCTGTTTAGGGTCAAAATTCGGATCAGGGTCAAGTTTTGGCAAAGTTCAGGGTAAGGGTCAGGTCAGATTCAGGGATAAATTCAGGGATAGGTTTAAAGTATGGGTTTGGGGTGAGAATTAGAATTAATTTGAGGATTAGGGTTACACTGGTTTAGGGTCAGGGTCTGCATTAGTTTTATGGGTTAGTTGTAGGGTTAGAATCATTGTTATGTTTTGTGTCATGGTCCATATCAGGGTCAGGGTCAGGGTTACCTTTAGGGTTACAGTTAGGGTCAGAATCACAGTCAGCTTCAGGGTTAGTGTTAGGGTCAGTGTAGGGTCACCGTTAGGGTCAGGTTTAGGTTTATGTTCAGGGTCTGGGTCAGGGTCAGGGTGAAGTTCAGAGCCAGTGTCAGGTTTAGGGTCAGGATCTGGTTTTGGTTTAGGGTCCACGTTCAGCTCAAGGACAGGGTTAGTTTTGGGTCAGTGCTATTGTCAGGGTTAGGTTTAGGGTCAGGATCTGGTGAAGGTCTGGGCCGGGGTCCGGTTTATGGTCAGGGTCAGGATTTGGATTGGGGTCAATATACGGTTCAGTTTCAGGATTAGATTTAGGGGAAAGGTTTGGGTTTGGAGTTAGGATTAGGTTTAGAAGTAGGGTTATGGTTCGGTTAGGGTTAGACAGCCTTAAGGTTAGGGTTAGGTTTTGGGTTAGGGTAGGGTTTAGTTTTATGTTTAGCCTCAGCATTAGGTTTAGGATCGTGGTTGGCATTAGATCAGGGATAGGGTTACCTTAAGGATTGCGGTTAGGGTCGGGAACACAGTCACGGTCAGGGTTAGGGTTAGGGTTAGGGTCAGGCTTAGGACTGTGTCAGGTTTAGGGTTAGGGTTAGGGTTAGGGTTAGGCTTAGGGTTAGGGTTAGGGTTAGGGTTAGGGTACGGGTTAGGGTTAGGGTTAGGGTACAGGTTAGGGTTAGGGTACGGGTTAGGGTTAGGGTACGGGTTAGGGTACGGGTTAGGGTTAGGGTACGGGTTAGGGTACGGGTTAGGGTACGGGTTAGGGTACGGGTTAGGGTTAGGGTTAGGGTTAGGGTTAGGTTTAGGGTTAGGGTTAGGTTTATGGTCAGGCTCACAGTCAGAGTCAGGGTCAGCATTTTCAGTTAGTTTTAGGACCGGGTTAATTTTAGGGTTATAGTTAGGTTCAGGGTTAGGGTTAGACATTGTTAGGGGCAGGGTTATCGTTAGGCGTAGTGTAGGGGTCAGGGTTAGGGTTAGGTTCAGGGTTAGGTTTATGGTCAGGCTCACAGTCAGTGTCAGGGTTAGGGTTAGTTTCAGAGTAAGGGTCAGGGTCAGGGATAGGTTTGGTGTCATGTTCAGTGTTATGGTTAGGGTCCAGTTCAGGATTATGGTCATGGTTAGAATAAGGCCTGCTTTATGTTTAGATTCTGGGTTATGATTAGGGTCCTGACTTAGTTTAGCTTTAGGGTTAGAGTTCTGGTCAGGCTCACGGTCTGGGTCAGAGTTAGGTTTATGGTCAGTGTCAGTGAAAGTATTAGGGTCAGGTTTAGGGTCAGGGCCAGGGTTCAGTTTAGGGTCAGGGCCAGGGTTCTGTTTAGGGTCAAAATTCGGATCAGGGTCAAGTTTTGGCAAAGTTCAGGGTAAGGGTCAGGTCAGATTCAGGGATAAATTCAGGGATAGGTTTAAAGTATGGGTTTGGGGTGAGAATTAGAATTAATTTGAGGATTAGGGTTACACTGGTTTAGGGTCAGGGTCTGCATTAGTTTTATGGGTTAGTTGTAGGGTTAGAATCATTGTTATATTTTGTGTCATGGTCCATATCAGGGTCAGGGTCAGGGTTACCTTTAGGGTTACAGTTAGGGTCAGAATCACAGTCAGCTTCAGGGTTAGTGTTAGGGTCAGTGTAGGGTCACCGTTAGGGTCAGGTTTAGGTTTATGTTCAGGGTCTGGGTCAGGGTCAGGGTGAAGTTCAGAGCCAGTGTCAGGTTTAGGGTCAGGATCTGGTTTTGGTTTAGGGTCCACGTTCAGCTCAAGGACAGGGTTAGTTTTGGGTCAGTGCTATTGTCAGGGTTAGGTTTAGGGTCAGGATCTGGTGAAGGTCTGGGCCGGGGTCCGGTTTATGGTCAGGGTCAGGATTTGGATTGGGGTCAATATACGGTTCAGTTTCAGGATTAGATTTAGGGGAAAGGTTTGGGTTTGGAGTTAGGATTAGGTTTAGAAGTAGGGTTATGGTTCGGTTAGGGTTAGACAGCCTTAAGGTTAGGGTTAGGTTTTGGGTTAGGGTAGGGTTTAGTTTTATGTTTAGCCTCAGCATTAGGTTTAGGATCGTGGTTGGCATTAGATCAGGGATAGGGTTACCTTAAGGATTGCGGTTAGGGTCGGGAACACAGTCACGGTCAGGGTTAGGGTTAGGGTTAGGGTCAGGCTTAGGACTGTGTCAGGCTTAGGGTTAGGGTTAGGGTTAGGCTTAGGGTTAGGGTTAGGGTTAGGGTACGGGTTAGGGTTAGGGTTAGGGTACGGGTTAGGGTTAGGGTACGGGTTAGGGTTAGAGTACGGGTTAGGGTACGGGTTAGGGTTAGGGTACGGGTTAGTGTTAGGGTTAGGGTTAGGGTTAGGGTTAGGTTTATGGTCAGGCTCACAGTCAGAGTCAGGGTCAGCGTTTTCAGTTAGTTTTAGGACCCGGTTAATTTTAGGGTTATAGTTAGGTTCAGGGTTAGGGTTAGACATTGTTAGGGGCAGGGTTATCGTTAGGCGTAGTGTAGGGGTCAGGGTTAGGGTTAGGTTCAGGGTTAGGTTTATGGTCAGGCTCACAGTCAGTGTCAGGGTTAGGGTTAGTTTCAGAGTAAGGGTCAGGGTCAGGGATAGGTTTGGTGTCATGTTCAGTGTTATGGTTAGGGTCCAGTTCAGGATTATGGTCACGGTTAGAATAAGGCCTGCTTTATGTTTAGATTCTGGGTTATGATTAGGGTCCTGACTTAGTTTAGCTTTAGGGTTAGAGTTCTGGTCAGGCTCACGGTCTGGGTCAGAGTTAGGTTTATGGTCAGTGTCAGTGAAAGTATTAGGGTCAGGTTTAGGGTCAGGGCCAGGGTTCAGTTTAGGGTCAGGGCCAGGGTTCTGTTTAGGGTCAAAATTCGGATCAGGGTCAAGTTTTGGCAAAGTTCAGGGTAAGGGTCAGGTCAGATTCAGGGATAAATTCAGGGATAGGTTTAAAGTATGGGTTTGGGGTGAGAATTAGAATTAATTTGAGGATTAGGGTTACACTGGTTTAGGGTCAGGGTCTGCATTAGTTTTATGGGTTAGTTGTAGGGTTAGAATCATTGTTATGTTTTGTGTCATGGTCCATATCAGGGTCAGGGTCAGGGTTACCTTTAGGGTTACAGTTAGGGTCAGAATCACAGTCAGCTTCAGGGTTAGTGTTAGGGTCAGTGTAGGGTCACCGTTAGGGTCAGGTTTAGGTTTATGTTCAGGGTCTGGGTCAGGGTCAGGGTGAAGTTCAGAGCCAGTGTCAGGTTTAGGGTCAGGATCTGGTTTTGGTTTAGGGTCCACGTTCAGCTCAAGGACAGGGTTAGTTTTGGGTCAGTGCTATTGTCAGGGTTAGGTTTAGGGTCAGGATCTGGTGAAGGTCTGGGCCGGGGTCCGGTTTATGGTCAGGGTCAGGATTTGGATTGGGGTCAATATACGGTTCAGTTTCAGGATTAGATTTAGGGGAAAGGTTTGGGTTTGGAGTTAGGATTAGGTTTAGAAGTAGGGTTATGGTTCGGTTAGGGTTAGACAGCCTTAAGGTTAGGGTTAGGTTTTGGGTTAGGGTAGGGTTTAGTTTTATGTTTAGCCTCAGCATTAGGTTTAGGATCGTGGTTGGCATTAGATCAGGGATAGGGTTACCTTAAGGATTGCGGTTAGGGTCGGGAACACAGTCACGGTCAGGGTTAGGGTTAGGGTTAGGGTCAGGCTTAGGACTGTGTCAGGCTTAGGGTTAGGGTTAGGGTTAGGCTTAGGGTTAGGGTTAGGCTTAGGGTTAGGGTTAGGGTACGGGTTAGGGTTAGGGTTAGGGTACGGGTTAGGGTTAGGGTACGGGTTAGGGTTAGGGTACGGGTTAGGATACGGGTTAGGGTTAGGGTACGGGTTAGGGTTAGGGTACGGGTTAGGGTTAGGGTTAGGGTTAGGTTTATGGTCAGGCTCACAGTCAGAGTCAGGGTCAGCGTTTTCAGTTAGTTTTAGGACCGGGTTAATTTTAGGGTTATAGTTAGGTTCAGGGTTAGGGTTAGACATTGTTAGGGGCAGGGTTATCGTTAGGCGTAGTGTAGGGGTCAGGGTTAGGGTTAGGTTCAGGGTTAGGTTTATGGTCAGGCTCACAGTCAGTGTCAGGGTTAGGGTTAGTTTCAGAGTAAGGGTCAGGGTCAGGGATAGGTTTGGTGTCATGTTCAGTGTTATGGTTAGGGTCCAGTTCAGGATTATGGTCATGGTTAGAATAAGGCCTGCTTTATGTTTAGATTCTGGGTTATGATTAGGGTCCTGACTTAGTTTAGCTTTAGGGCTAGAGTTCTGGTCAGGCTCACGGTCTGGGTCAGAGTTAGGTTTATGGTCAGTGTCAGTGAAAGTATTAGGGTCAGGTTTAGGGTCAGGGCCAGGGTTCAGTTTAGGGTCAGGGCCAGGGTTCTGTTTAGGGTCAAAATTCGGATCAGGGTCAAGTTTTGGCAAAGTTCAGGGTAAGGGTCAGGTCAGATTCAGGGATAAATTCAGGGATAGGTTTAAAGTATGGGTTTGGGGTGAGAATTAGAATTAATTTGAGGATTAGGGTTACACTGGTTTAGGGTCAGGGTCTGCATTAGTTTTATGGGTTAGTTGTAGGGTTAGAATCATTGTTATGTTTTGTGTCATGGTCCATATCAGGGTCAGGGTCAGGGTACCTTTAGGGTTACAGTTAGGGTCAGAATCACAGTCAGCTTCAGGGTTAGTGTTAGGGTCAGTGTAGGGTCACCGTTAGGGTCAGGTTTAGGTTTATGTTCAGGGTCTGGGTCAGGGTCAGGGTGAAGTTCAGAGCCAGTGTGAGGTTTAGGGTCAGGATCTGGTTTTGGTTTAGGGTCCACGTTCAGCTCAAGGACAGGGTTAGTTTTGGGTCAGTGCTATTGTCAGGGTTAGGTTTAGGGTCAGGATCTGGTGAAGGTCTGGGCCGGGGTCCGGTTTATGGTCAGGGTCAGGATTTGGATTGGGGTCAATATACGGTTCAGTTTCAGGATTAGATTTAGGGGAAAGGTTTGGGTTTGGAGTTAGGATTAGGTTTAGAAGTAGGGTTATGGTTCGGTTAGGGTTAGACAGCCTTAAGGTTAGGGTTAGGTTTTGGGTTAGGGTAGGGTTTAGTTTTATGTTTAGCCTCAGCATTAGGTTTAGGATCGTGGTTGGCATTAGATCAGGGATAGGGTTACCTTAAGGATTGCGGTTAGGGTCGGGAACACAGTCACGGTCAGGGTTAGGGTTAGGGTTAGGGTCAGGCTTAGGACTGTGTCAGGCTTAGGGTTAGGGTTAGGGTTAGGCTTAGGGTTAGGGTTAGGCTTAGGGTTAGGGTTAGGGTACGGGTTAGGGTTAGGGTTAGGGTACGGGTTAGGGTTAGGGTACGGGTTAGGGTTAGGGTACTGGTTAGGGTACGGGTTAGGGTTAGGGTACGGGTTAGGGTTAGGGTTAGGGTTAGGGTTAGGGTTAGGTTTATGGTCAGGCTCACAGTCAGAGTCAGGGTCAGCGTTTTCAGTTAGTTTTAGGACCGGGTTAATTTTAGGGTTATAGTTAGGTTCAGGGTTAGGGTTAGACATTGTTAGGGGCAGGGTTATCGTTAGGCGTAGTGTAGGGGTCAGGGTTAGGGTTAGGTTCAGGGTTAGGTTTATGGTCAGGCTCACAGTCAGTGTCAGGGTTAGGGTTAGTTTCAGAGTAAGGGTCAGGGTCAGGGATAGGTTTGGTGTCATGTTCAGTGTTATGGTTAGGGTCCAGTTCAGGATTATGGTCATGGTTAGAATAAGGCCTGCTTTATGTTTAGATTCTGGGTTATGATTAGGGTCCTGACTTAGTTTAGCTTTAGGGTTAGAGTTCTGGTCAGGCTCACGGTCTGGGTCAGAGTTAGGTTTATGGTCAGTGTCAGTGAAAGTATTAGGGTCAGGTTTAGGGTCAGGGCCAGGGTTCAGTTTAGGGTCAGGGCCAGGGTTCTGTTTAGGGTCAAAATTCGGATCAGGGTCAAGTTTTGGCAAAGTTCAGGGTAAGGGTCAGGTCAGATTCAGGGATAAATTCAGGGATAGGTTTAAAGTATGGGTTTGGGGTGAGAATTAGAATTAATTTGAGGATTAGGGTTACACTGGTTTAGGGTCAGGGTCTGCATTAGTTTTATGGGTTAGTTGTAGGGTTAGAATCATTGTTATGTTTTGTGTCATGGTCCATATCAGGGTCAGGGTCAGGGTTACCTTTAGGGTTACAGTTAGGGTCAGAATCACAGTCAGCTTCAGGGTTAGTGTTAGGGTCAGTGTAGGGTCACCGTTAGGGTCAGGTTTAGGTTTATGTTCAGGGTCTGGGTCAGGGTCAGGGTGAAGTTCAGAGCCAGTGTCAGGTTTAGGGTCAGGATCTGGTTTTGGTTTAGGGTCCACGTTCAGCTCAAGGACAGGGTTAGTTTTGGGTCAGTGCTATTGTCAGGGTTAGGTTTAGGGTCAGGATCTGGTGAAGGTCTGGGCCGGGGTCCGGTTTATGGTCAGGGTCAGGATTTGGATTGGGGTCAATATACGGTTCAGTTTCAGGATTAGATTTAGGGGAAAGGTTTGGGTTTGGAGTTAGGATTAGGTTTAGAAGTAGGGTTATGGTTCGGTTAGGGTTAGACAGCCTTAAGGTTAGGGTTAGGTTTTGGGTTAGGGTAGGGTTTAGTTTTATGTTTAGCCTCAGCATTAGGTTTAGGATCGTGGTTGGCATTAGATCAGGGATAGGGTTACCTTAAGGATTGCGGTTAGGGTCGGGAACACAGTCACGGTCAGGGTTAGGGTTAGGGTTAGGGTCAGGCTTAGGACTGTGTCAGGCTTAGGGTTAGGGTTAGGGTTAGGCTTAGGGTTAGGGTTAGGGTTAGGGTTAGGGTTAGGGTACGGTTTAGGGTTAGGGTTAGGGTACGGGTTAGGGTTAGGGTACGGGTTAGGGTTAGGGTACGGGTTAGGGTACGGGTTAGGGTTAGGGTACGGGTTAGGGTTAGGGTACGGGTTAGGGTTAGGGTTAGGGTTAGGTTTATGGTCAGGCTCACAGTCAGAGTCAGGGTCAGCGTTTTCAGTTAGTTTTAGGACCGGGTTAATTTTAGGGTTATAGTTAGGTTCAGGGTTAGGGTTAGACATTGTTAGGGGCAGGGTTATCGTTAGGCGTAGTGTAGGGGTCAGGGTTAGGGTTAGGTTCAGGGTTAGGTTTATGGTCAGGCTCACAGTCAGTGTCAGGGTTAGGGTTAGTTTCAGAGTAAGGGTCAGGGTCAGGGATAGGTTTGGTGTCATGTTCAGTGTTTTGGTTAGGGTCCAGTTCAGGATTATGGTCATGGTTAGAATAAGGCCTGCTTTATGTTTAGATTCTGGGTTATGATTAGGGTCCTGACTTAGTTTAGCTTTAGGGTTAGAGTTCTGGTCAGGCTCACGGTCTGGGTCAGAGTCAGGTTTATGGTCAGTGTCAGTGAAAGTATTAGGGTCAGGTTTAGGGTCAGGGCCAGGGTTCAGTTTAGGGTCAGGGCCAGGGTTCTGTTTAGGGTCAAAATTCGGATCAGGGTCAAGTTTTGGCAAAGTTCAGGGTAAGGGTCAGGTCAGATTCAGGGATAAATTCAGGGATAGGTTTAAAGTATGGGTTTGGGGTGAGAATTAGAATTAATTTGAGGATTAGGGTTACACTGGTTTAGGGTCAGGGTCTGCATTAGTTTTATGGGTTAGTTGTAGGGTTAGAATCATTGTTATGTTTTGTGTCATGGTCCATATCAGGGTCAGGGTCAGGGTTACCTTTAGGGTTACAGTTAGGGTCAGAATCACAGTCAGCTTCAGGGTTAGTGTTAGGGTCAGTGTAGGGTCACCGTTAGGGTCAGGTTTAGGTTTATGTTCAGGGTCTGGGTCAGGGTCAGGGTGAAGTTCAGAGCCAGTGTCAGGTTTAGGGTCAGGATCTGGTTTTGGTTTAGGGTCCACGTTCAGCTCAAGGACAGGGTTAGTTTTGGGTCAGTGCTATTGTCAGGGTTAGGTTTAGGGTCAGGATCTGGTGAAGGTCTGGGCCGGGGTCCGGTTTATGGTCAGGGTCAGGATTTGGATTGGGGTCAATATACGGTTCAGTTTCAGGATTAGATTTAGGGGAAAGGTTTGGGTTTGGAGTTAGGATTAGGTTTAGAAGTAGGGTTATGGTTCGGTTAGGGTTAGACAGCCTTAAGGTTAGGGTTAGGTTTTGGGTTAGGGTAGGGTTTAGTTTTATGTTTAGCCTCAGCATTAGGTTTAGGATCGTGGTTGGCATTAGATCAGGGATAGGGTTACCTTAAGGATTGCGGTTAGGGTCGGGAACACAGTCACGGTCAGGGTTAGGGTTAGGGTTAGGGTCAGGCTTAGGACTGTGTCAGGCTTAGGGTTAGGGTTAGGGTTAGGCTTAGGGTTAGGGTTAGGGTTAGGGTTAGGGTTAGGGTACGGTTTAGGGTTAGGGTTAGGGTACGGGTTAGGGTTAGGGTACGGGTTAGGGTTAGGGTACGGGTTAGGGTACGGGTTAGGGTTAGGGTACGGGTTAGGGTTAGGGTACGGGTTAGGGTTAGGGTTAGGGTTAGGTTTATGGTCAGGCTCACAGTCAGAGTCAGGGTCAGCGTTTTCAGTTAGTTTTAGGACCGGGTTAATTTTAGGGTTATAGTTAGGTTCAGGGTTAGGGTTAGACATTGTTAGGGGCAGGGTTATCGTTAGGCGTAGTGTAGGGGTCAGGGTTAGGGTTAGGTTCAGGGTTAGGTTTATGGTCAGGCTCACAGTCAGTGTCAGGGTTAGGGTTAGTTTCAGAGTAAGGGTCAGGGTCAGGGATAGGTTTGGTGTCATGTTCAGTGTTTTGGTTAGGGTCCAGTTCAGGATTATGGTCATGGTTAGAATAAGGCCTGCTTTATGTTTAGATTCTGGGTTATGATTAGGGTCCTGACTTAGTTTAGCTTTAGGGTTAGAGTTCTGGTCAGGCTCACGGTCTGGGTCAGAGTCAGGTTTATGGTCAGTGTCAGTGAAAGTATTAGGGTCAGGTTTAGGGTCAGGGCCAGGGTTCAGTTTAGGGTCAGGGCCAGGGTTCTGTTTAGGGTCAAAATTCGGATCAGGGTCAAGTTTTGGCAAAGTTCAGGGTAAGGGTCAGGTCAGATTCAGGGATAAATTCAGGGATAGGTTTAAAGTATGGGTTTGGGGTGAGAATTAGAATTAATTTGAGGATTAGGGTTACACTGGTTTAGGGTCAGGGTCTGCATTAGTTTTATGGGTTAGTTGTAGGGTTAGAATCATTGTTATGTTTTGTGTCATGGTCCATATCAGGGTCAGGGTCAGGGTTACCTTTAGGGTTACAGTTAGGGTCAGAATCACAGTCAGCTTCAGGGTTAGTGTTAGGGTCAGTGTAGGGTCACCGTTAGGGTCAGGTTTAGGTTTATGTTCAGGGTCTGGGTCAGGGTCAGGGTGAAGTTCAGAGCCAGTGTCAGGTTTAGGGTCAGGATCTGGTTTTGGTTTAGGGTCCACGTTCAGCTCAAGGACAGGGTTAGTTTTGGGTCAGTGCTATTGTCAGGGTTAGGTTTAGGGTCAGGATCTGGTGAAGGTCTGGGCCGGGGTCCGGTTTATGGTCAGGGTCAGGATTTGGATTGGGGTCAATATACGGTTCAGTTTCAGGATTAGATTTAGGGGAAAGGTTTGGGTTTGGAGTTAGGATTAGGTTTAGAAGTAGGGTTATGGTTCGGTTAGGGTTAGACAGCCTTAAGGTTAGGGTTAGGTTTTGGGTTAGGGTAGGGTTTAGTTTTATGTTTAGCCTCAGCATTAGGTTTAGGATCGTGGTTGGCATTAGATCAGGGATAGGGTTACCTTAAGGATTGCGGTTAGGGTCGGGAACACAGTCACGGTCAGGGTTAGGGTTAGGGTTAGGGTCAGGCTTAGGACTGTGTCAGGCTTAGGGTTAGGGTTAGGGTTAGGCTTAGGGTTAGGGTTAGGCTTAGGGTTAGGGTTAGGGTACGGGTTAGGGTTAGGGTTAGGGTACGGGTTAGGGTTAGGGTACGGGTTAGGGTTAGGGTACGGGTTAGGGTACGGGTTAGGGTTAGGGTTCGGGTTAGGGTTAGGGTTAGGGTTAGGGTTAGGGTTAGGTTTATGGTCAGGCTCACAGTCAGAGTCAGGGTCAGCGTTTTCAGTTAGTTTTAGGACCGGGTTAATTTTAGGGCTATAGTTAGGTTCAGGGTTAGGGTTAGACATTGTTAGGGTCAGGGTTATCGTTAGGCGTAGTGTAGGGGTCAGGGTTAGGGTTAGGTTCAGGGTTAGGTTTATGGTCAGGCTCACAGTCAGTGTCAGGGTTAGGGTTAGTTTCAGAGTAAGGGTCAGGGTCAGGGATAGGTTTGGTGTCATGTTCAGTGTTATGGTTAGGGTCCAGTTCAGGATTATGGTCATGGTTAGTATAAGGCCTGCTTTATGTTTAGATTCTGGGTTATGATTAGGGTCCTGACTTAGTTTAGCTTTAGGGTTAGAGTTCTGGTCAGGCTCACGGTCTGGGTCAGAGTTAGGTTTATGGTCAGTGTCAGTGAAAGTATTAGGGTCAGGTTTAGGGTCAGGGCCAGGGTTCAGTTTAGGGTCAGGGCCAGGGTTCTGTTTAGGTCAAAATTCGGATCAGGGTCAAGTTTTGGCAAAGTTCAGGGTAAGGGTCAGGTCAGATTCAGGGATAAATTCAGGGATAGGTTTAAAGTATGGGTTTGGGGTGAGAATTAGAATTAATTTGAGGTTTAGGGTTACACTGGTTTAGGGTCAGGGTCTGCATTAGTTTTATGGGTTAGTTGTAGGGTTAGAATCATTGTTATGTTTTGTGTCATGGTCCATATCAGGGTCAGGGTCAGGGTTACCTTTAGGGTTACAGTTAGGGTCAGAATCACAGTCAGCTTCAGGGTTAGTGTTAGGGTCAGTGTAGGGTCACCGTTAGGGTCAGGTTTAGGTTTATGTTCAGGGTCTGGGTCAGGGTCAGGGTGAAGTTCAGAGCCAGTGTCAGGTTTAGGGTCAGGATCTGGTTTTGGTTTAGGGTCCACGTTCAGCTCAAGGACAGGGTTAGTTTTGGGTCAGTGCTATTGTCAGGGTTAGGTTTAGGGTCAGGATCTGGTGAAGGTCTGGGCCGGGGTCCGGTTTATGGTCAGGGTCAGGATTTGGATTGGGGTCAATATACGGTTCAGTTTCAGGATTAGATTTAGGGGAAAGGTTTGGGTTTGGAGTTAGGATTAGGTTTAGAAGTAGGGTTATGGTTCGGTTAGGGTTAGACAGCCTTAAGGTTAGGGTTAGGTTTTGGGTTAGGGTAGGGTTTAGTTTTATGTTTAGCCTCAGCATTAGGTTTAGGATCGTGGTTGGCATTAGATCAGGGATAGGGTTACCTTAAGGATTGCGGTTAGGGTCGGGAACACAGTCACGGTCAGGGTTAGGGTTAGGGTTAGGGTCAGGCTTAGGACTGTGTCAGGCTTAGGGTTAGGGTTAGGGTTAGGCTTAGGGTTAGGGTTAGGGTTAGGGTTAGGGTTAGGGTACGGTTTAGGGTTAGGGTTAGGGTACGGGTTAGGGTTAGGGTACGGGTTAGGGTTAGGGTACGGGTTAGGGTACGGGTTAGGGTTAGGGTACGGGTTAGGGTACGGGTTAGGGTTAGGGTTAGGGTTAGGGTTAGGTTTATGGTCAGGCTCACAGTCAGAGTCTAGTGTGTCAGCGTTTTCAGTTAGTTTTAGGACCGGGTTAATTTTAGGGTTATAGTTAGGTTCAGGGTTAGGGTTAGACATTGTTAGGGGCAGGGTTATCGTTAGGCGTAGTGTAGGGGTCAGGGTTAGGGTTAGGTTCAGGGTTAGGTTTATGGTCAGGCTCACAGTCAGTGTCAGGGTTAGGGTTAGTTTCAGAGTAAGGGTCAGGGTCAGGGATAGGTTTGGTGTCATGTTCAGTGTTATGGTTAGGGTCCAGTTCAGGATTATGGTCATGGTTAGAATAAGGCCTGCTTTATGTTTAGATTCTGGGTTATGATTAGGGTCCTGACTTAGTTTAGCTTTAGGGCTAGAGTTCTGGTCAGGCTCACGGTCTGGGTCAGAGTTAGGTTTATGGTCAGTGTCAGTGAAAGTATTAGGGTCAGGTTTAGGGTCAGGGCCAGGGTTCAGTTTAGGGTCAGGGCCAGGGTTCTGTTTAGGGTCAAAATTCGGATCAGGGTCAAGTTTTGGCAAAGTTCAGGGTAAGGGTCAGGTCAGATTCAGGGATAAATTCAGGGATAGGTTTAAAGTATGGGTTTGGGGTGAGAATTAGAATTAATTTGAGGATTAGGGTTACACTGGTTTAGGGTCAGGGTCTGCATTAGTTTTATGGGTTAGTTGTAGGGTTAGAATCATTGTTATGTTTTGTGTCATGGTCCATATCAGGGTCAGGGTCAGGGTTACCTTTAGGGTTACAGTTAGGGTCAGAATCACAGTCAGCTTCAGGGTTAGTGTTAGGGTCAGTGTAGGGTCACCGTTAGGGTCAGGTTTAGGTTTATGTTCAGGGTCTGGGTCAGGGTCAGGGTGAAGTTCAGAGCCAGTGTCAGGTTTAGGGTCAGGATCTGGTTTTGGTTTAGGGTCCACGTTCAGCTCAAGGACAGGGTTAGTTTTGGGTCAGTGCTATTGTCAGGGTTAGGTTTAGGGTCAGGATCTGGTGAAGGTCTGGGCCGGGGTCCGGTTTATGGTCAGGGTCAGGATTTGGATTGGGGTCAATATACGGTTCAGTTTCAGGATTAGATTTAGGGGAAAGGTTTGGGTTTGGAGTTAGGATTAGGTTTAGAAGTAGGGTTATGGTTCGGTTAGGGTTAGACAGCCTTAAGGTTAGGGTTAGGTTTTGGGTTAGGGTAGGGTTTAGTTTTATGTTTAGCCTCAGCATTAGGTTTAGGATCGTGGTTGGCATTAGATCAGGGATAGGGTTACCTTAGGATTGCGGTTAGGGTCGGGAACACAGTCACGGTCAGGTTTAGGGTTAGGGTTAGGGTCAGGCTTAGGACTGTGTCAGGCTTAGGGGTAGGGTTAGGGTTAGGGTTAGGCTTAGGGTTAGGGTTAGGGTTAGGGTTAGGGTACGGGTTAGGGTTAGGGTACGGGTTAGGGTTAGGGTGCGGGTTAGGGTACGGGTTAGGGTACGGGTTAGGGTACGGTTTAGGGTTAGGGTACGGGTTAGGGTACGGGTTAGGGTACGGGTTAGGGTTAGGGTTAGGGTTAGGGTTAGGTTTATGGTCAGGCTCACAGTCAGAGTCAGGGTCAGCGTTTTCAGTTAGTTTTAGGACCGGGTTAATTTTAGGGTTATAGTTAGGTTCAGGGTTAGGGTTAGACATTGTTAGGGGCAGGGTTATCGTTAGGCGTAGTGTAGGCGTCAGGGTTAGGGTTAGGTTCAGGGTTAGGTTTATGGTCAGGCTCACAGTCAGTGTCAGGGTTAGGGTTAGTTTCAGAGTAAGGGTCAGGGTCAGGGATAGGTTTGGTGTCATGTTCAGTGTTATGGTTAGGGTCCAGTTCAGGATTATGGTCATGGTTAGAATAAGGCCTGCTTTATGTTTAGATTCTGGGTTATGATTAGGGTCCTGACTTAGTTTAGCTTTAGGGTTAGAGTTCTGGTCAGGCTCACGGTCTGGGTCAGAGTTAGGTTTATGGTCAGTGTCAGTGAAAGTATTAGGGTCAGGTTTAGGGTCAGGGCCAGGGTTCAGTTTAGGGTCAGGGCCAGGGTTCTGTTTAGGGTCAAAATTCGGATCAGGGTCAAGTTTTGGCAAAGTTCAGGGTAAGGGTCAGGTCAGATTCAGGGATAAATTCAGGGATAGGTTTAAAGTATGGGTTTGGGGTGAGAATTAGAATTAATTTGAGGATTAGGGTTACACTGGTTTAGGGTCAGGGTCTGCATTAGTTTTATGGGTTAGTTGTAGGGTTAGAATCATTGTTATGTTTTGTGTCATGGTCCATATCAGGGTCAGGGTCAGGGTTACCTTTAGGGTTACAGTTAGGGTCAGAATCACAGTCAGCTTCAGGGTTAGTGTTAGGGTCAGTGTAGGGTCACCGTTAGGATCAGGTTTAGGTTTATGTTCAGGGTCTGGGTCAGGGTCAGGGTGAAGTTCAGAGCCAGTGTCAGGTTTAGGGTCAGGATCTGGTTTTGGTTTAGGGTCCACGTTCAGCTCAAGGACAGGTTTAGTTTTGGGTCAGTGCTATTGTCAGGGTTAGGTTTAGGGTCAGGATCTGGTGAAGGTCTGGGCCGGGGTCCGGTTTATGGTCAGGGTCAGGATTTGGATTGGGGTCAATATACGGTTCAGTTTCAGGATTAGATTTAGGGGAAAGGTTTGGGTTTGGAGTTAGGATTAGGTTTAGAAGTAGGGTTATGGTTCGGTTAGGGTTAGACAGCCTTAAGGTTAGGGTTAGGTTTTGGGTTAGGGTAGGGTTTAGTTTTATGTTTAGCCTCAGCATTAGGTTTAGGATCGTGGTTGGCATTAGATCAGGGATAGGGTTACCTTAAGGATTGCGGTTAGGGTCGGGAACACAGTCACGGTCAGGGTTAGGGTTAGGGTTAGGGTCAGGCTTAGGACTGTGTCAGGCTTAGGGTTAGGGTTAGGGTTAGGCTTAGGGATAGGGTTAGGGTTAGGGTTAGGGTACGGGTTAGGGTTAGGGTTAGGGTACGGGTTAGGGTTAGGGTACGGGTTAGGGTTAGGGTACGGGTTAGGGTATGTGTTAGGGTTAGGGTACGGGTTAGGGTACGGGTTAGGGTACGGGTTAGGTTTAGGGTTATGGTTAGGGTTAGGGTTAGGGTTAGGTTTAGGGTTAGGGTTAGGTTTATGGTCAGGCTCACAGTCAGAGTCAGGGTCAGCGTTTTCAGTTAGTTTTAGGACCGGGTTAATTTTAGGGTTATAGTTAGGTTCAGGGTTAGGGTTAGACATTGTTAGGGGCATGGTTATCGTTAGGCGTAGTGTAGGGGTCAGGGTTAGGGTTAGGTTCAGGGTTAGGTTTATGGTCAGGCTCACAGTCAGTGTCAGGGTTAGGGTTAGTTTCAGAGTAAGGGTCAGGGTCAGGGATAGGTTTGGTGTCATGTTCAGTGTTATGGTTAGGGTCCAGTTCAGGATTATGGTCATGGTTAGAATAAGGCCTGCTTTATGTTTAGATTCTGGGTTATGATTAGGGTCCTGACTTAGTTTAGCTTTAGGGCTAGAGTTCTGGTCAGGCTCACGGTCTGGGTCAGAGTTAGGTTTATGGTCAGTGTCAGTGAAAGTATTAGGGTCAGGTTTAGGGTCAGGGCCAGGGTTCAGTTTAGGGTCAGGGCCAGGGTTCTGTTTAGGTCAAAATTCGGATCAGGGTCAAGTTTTGGCAAAGTTCAGGGTAAGGGTCAGGTCAGATTCAGGGATAAATTCAGGGATAGGTTTAAAGTATGGGTTTGGGGTGAGAATTAGAATTAATTTGAGGTTTAGGGTTACACTGGTTTAGGGTCAGGGTCTGCATTAGTTTTATGGGTTAGTTGTAGGGTTAGAATCATTGTTATGTTTTGTGTCATGGTCCATATCAGGGTCAGGGTCAGGGTTACCTTTAGGGTTACAGTTAGGGTCAGAATCACAGTCAGCTTCAGGGTTAGTGTTAGGGTCAGTGTAGGGTCACCGTTAGGGTCAGGTTTAGGTTTATGTTCAGGGTCTGGGTCAGGGTCAGGGTGAAGTTCAGAGCCAGTGTCAGGTTTAGGGTCAGGATCTGGTTTTGGTTTAGGGTCCACGTTCAGCTCAAGGACAGGGTTAGTTTTGGGTCAGTGCTATTGTCAGGGTTAGGTTTAGGGTCAGGATCTGGTGAAGGTCTGGGCCGGGGTCCGGTTTATGGTCAGGGTCAGGATTTGGATTGGGGTCAATATACGGTTCAGTTTCAGGATTAGATTTAGGGGAAAGGTTTGGGTTTGGAGTTAGGATTAGGTTTAGAAGTAGGGTTATGGTTCGGTTAGGGTTAGACAGCCTTAAGGTTAGGGTTAGGTTTTGGGTTAGGGTAGGGTTTAGTTTTATGTTTAGCCTCAGCATTAGGTTTAGGATCGTGGTTGGCATTAGATCAGGGATAGGGTTACCTTAAGGATTGCGGTTAGGGTCGGGAACACAGTCACGGTCAGGGTTAGGGTTAGGGTTAGGGTCAGGCTTAGGACTGTGTCAGGCTTAGGGTTAGGGTTAGGGTTAGGCTTAGGGTTAGGGTTAGGGTTAGGGTTAGGGTTAGGGTACGGTTTAGGGTTAGGGTTAGGGTACGGGTTAGGGTTAGGGTACGGGTTAGGGTTAGGGTACGGGTTAGGGTACGGGTTAGGGTTAGGGTACGGGTTAGGGTACGGGTTAGGGTTAGGGTTAGGGTTAGGGTTAGGTTTATGGTCAGGCTCACAGTCAGAGTCAGGGTCAGCGTTTTCAGTTAGTTTTAGGACCGGGTTAATTTTAGGGTTATAGTTAGGTTCAGGGTTAGGGTTAGACATGGTTAGACATTGTTAGGGGCAGGGTTATCGTTAGGCGTAGTGTAGGGGGTCAGGGTTAGGGTTAGGTTCAGGGTTAGGTTTATGGTCAGGCTCACAGTCAGTGTCAGGGTTAGGGTTAGTTTCAGAGTAAGGGTCAGGGTCAGGGATAGGTTTGGTGTCATGTTCAGTGTTATGGTTAGGGTCCAGTTCAGGATTATGGTCATGGTTAGAATAAGGCCTGCTTTATGTTTAGATTCTGGGTTATGATTAGGGTCCTGACTTAGTTTAGCTTTAGGGCTAGAGTTCTGGTCAGGCTCACGGTCTGGGTCAGAGTTAGGTTTATGGTCAGTGACAGTGAAAGTATTAGGGTCAGGTTTAGGGTCAGGGCCAGGGTTCAGTTTAGGGTCAGGGCCAGGGTTCTGTTTAGGGTCAAAATTCGGATCAGGGTCAAGTTTTGGCAAAGTTCAGGGTAAGGGTCAGGTCAGATTCAGGGATAAATTCAGGGATAGGTTTAAAGTATGGGTTTGGGGTGAGAATTAGAATTAATTTGAGGATTAGGGTTACACTGGTTTAGGGTCAGGGTCTGCATTAGTTTTATGGGTTAGTTGTAGGGTTAGAATCATTGTTATGTTTTGTGTCATGGTCCATATCAGGGTCAGGGTCAGGGTTACCTTTAGGGTTACAGTTAGGGTCAGAATCACAGTCAGCTTCAGGGTTAGTGTTAGGGTCAGTGTAGGGTCACCGTTAGGGTCAGGTTTAGGTTTATGTTCAGGGTCTGGGTCAGGGTCAGGGTGAAGTTCAGAGCCAGTGTCAGGTTTAGGGTCAGGATCTGGTTTTGGTTTAGGGTCCACGTTCAGCTCAAGGACAGGGTTAGTTTTGGGGTCAGTGCTATTGTCAGGGTTAGGTTTAGGGTCAGGATCTGGTGAAGGTCTGGGCCGGGGTCCGGTTTATGGTCAGGGTCAGGATTTGGATTGGGTCAATATACGGTTCAGTTTCAGGATTAGATTTAGGGAAAGGTTTGGGTTTGGAGTTAGGATTAGGTTTAGAAGTAGGGTTATGGTTCGGTTAGGGTTAGACAGCCTTAAGGTTAGGGTTACGGTTTTGGGTTAGGGTAGGGTTTAGTTTTATGTTTAGCCTCAGCATTAGGTTTAGGATCGTGGTTGGCATTAGATCAGGGATAGGGTTACCTTAGGATTGCGGTTAGGTCGGGAACACAGTCACGGTCAGGTTTAGGGTTAGGGTTAGGGTCAGGCTTAGGACTGTGTCAGGCTTAGGGGTAGGGTTAGGGTTAGGGTTAGGCTTGAGGTATAGGGTTAGGGTTAGGGTTAGGGTACGGGTTAGGGTTAGGGTACGGGTTAGGGTTAGGGTGCGGGTTAGGGTACGGGTTAGGGTACGGGTTAGGGTACGGTTTAGGGTTAGGGTACGGGTTAGGGTACGGGTTAGGGTACGGGTTAGGGTTAGGGTTAGGGTTAGGGTTAGGTTTATGGTCAGGCTCACAGTCAGAGTCAGGGTCAGCGTTTTCAGTTAGTTTTAGGACCGGGTTAATTTTAGGGTTATAGTTAGGTTCAGGGTTAGGGTTAGACATTGTTAGGGGCAGGGTTATCGTTAGGCGTAGTGTAGGCGTCAGGGTTAGGGTTAGGTTCAGGGTTAGGTTTATGGTCAGGCTCACAGTCTGTGTCAGGGTTTAGGGTTAGTTTCAGAGTAAGGGTCAGGGTCAGGGATAGTTTGGTGTCATGTTCAGTGTTATGGTTAGGGTCCAGTTCAGGATTATGGTCATGGTTAGAATAAGGCCTGCTTTATGTTTAGATTCTGGGTTATGATTAGGGACCTGACTTAGTTTAGCTTTAGGGTTAGAGTTCTGGTCAGGCTCACGGTCTGGGTCAGAGTTAGGTTTATGGTCAGTGTCAGTGAAAGTATTAGGGTCAGGTTTAGGGTCAGGGCCAGGGTTCAGTTTAGGGTCAGGGCCAGGGTTCTGTTTAGGGTCAAAATTCGGATCAGGGTCAAGTTTTGGCAAAGTTCAGGGTAAGGGTCAGGTCAGATTCAGGGATAAATTCAGGATAGGTTAAAGTATTAGAATTAATTTGAGGATTAGGGTTACACTGGTTTAGGGTCAGGGTCTGCATTAGTTTTATGGGTTAGTTGTAGGGTTAGAATCATTGTTATGTTTTGTGTCATGGTCCATATCAGGGTCAGGGTCAGGGTTACCTTTAGGGTTACAGTTAGGGTCAGAATCACAGTCAGCTTCAGGGTTAGTGTTAGGGTCAGTGTAGGGTCACCGTTAGGATCAGGTTTAGGTTTATGTTCAGGGTCTGGGTCAGGGTCAGGGTGAAGTTCAGAGCCAGTGTCAGGTTTAGGGTCAGGATCTGGTTTTGGTTTAGGGTCCACGTTCAGCTCAAGGACAGGTTTAGTTTTGGGTCAGTGCTATTGTCAGGGTTAGGTTTAGGGTCAGGATCTGGTGAAGGTCTGGGCCGGGGTCCGGTTTATGGTCAGGGTCAGGATTTGGATTGGGGTCAATATACGGTTCAGTTTCAGGATTAGATTTAGGGGAAAGGTTTGGGTTTGGAGTTAGGATTAGGTTTAGAAGTAGGGTTATGGTTCGGTTAGGGTTAGACAGCCTTAAGGTTAGGGTTAGGTTTTGGGTTAGGGTAGGGTTTAGTTTTATGTTTAGCCTCAGCATTAGGTTTAGGATCGTGGTTGGCATTAGATCAGGGATAGGGTTACCTTAAGGATTGCGGTTAGGGTCGGGAACACAGTCACGGTCAGGGTTAGGGTTAGGGTTAGGGTCAGGCTTAGGACTGTGTCAGGCTTAGGGTTAGGGTTAGGGTTAGGCTTAGGGATAGGGTTAGGGTTAGGGTTAGGGTACGGGTTAGGGTTAGGGTTAGGGTACGGGTTAGGGTTAGGGTACGGGTTAGGGTTAGGGTACGGGTTAGGGTATGTGTTAGGGTTAGGGTACGGGTTAGGGTACGGGTTAGGGTACGGGTTAGGTTTAGGGTTATGGTTAGGGTTAGGGTTAGGGTTAGGTTTAGGGTTAGGGTTAGGTTTATGGTCAGGCTCACAGTCAGAGTCAGGGTCAGCGTTTTCAGTTAGTTTTAGGACCGGGTTAATTTTAGGGTTATAGTTAGGTTCAGGGTTAGGGTTAGACATTGTTAGGGGCATGGTTATCGTTAGGCGTAGTGTAGGGGTCAGGGTTAGGGTTAGGTTCAGGGTTAGGTTTATGGTCAGGCTCACAGTCAGTGTCAGGGTTAGGGTTAGTTTCAGAGTAAGGGTCAGGGTCAGGGATAGGTTTGGTGTCATGTTCAGTGTTATGGTTAGGGTCCAGTTCAGGATTATGGTCATGGTTAGAATAAGGCCTGCTTTATGTTTAGATTCTGGGTTATGATTAGGGTCCTGACTTAGTTTAGCTTTAGGGCTAGAGTTCTGGTCAGGCTCACGGTCTGGGTCAGAGTTAGGTTTATGGTCAGTGTCAGTGAAAGTATTAGGGTCAGGTTTAGGGTCAGGGCCAGGGTTCAGTTTAGGGTCAGGGCCAGGGTTCTGTTTAGGGTCAAAATTCGGATCAGGGTCAAGTTTTGGCAAAGTTCAGGGTAAGGGTCAGGTCAGATTCAGGGATAAATTCAGGGATAGGTTTAAAGTATGGGTTTGGGGTGAGAATTAGAATTAATTTGAGGATTAGGGTTACACTGGTTTAGGGTCAGGGTCTGCATTAGTTTTATGGGTTAGTTGTAGGGTTAGAATCATTGTTATGTTTTGTGTCATGGTCCATATCAGGGTCAGGGTCAGGGTTACCTTTAGGGTTACAGTTAGGGTCAGAATCACAGTCAGCTTCAGGGTTAGTGTTAGGGTCAGTGTAGGGTCACCGTTAGGGTCAGGTTTAGGTTTATGTTCAGGGTCTGGGTCAGGGTCAGGGTGAAGTTCAGAGCCAGTGTCAGGTTTAGGGTCAGGATCTGGTTTTGGTTTAGGGTCCACGTTCAGCTCAAGGACAGGGTTAGTTTTGGGTCAGTGCTATTGTCAGGGTTAGGTTTAGGGTCAGGATCTGGTGAAGGTCTGGGCCGGGGTCCGGTTTATGGTCAGGGTCAGGATTTGGATTGGGGTCAATATACGGTTCAGTTTCAGGATTAGATTTAGGGGAAAGGTTTGGGTTTGGAGTTAGGATTAGGTTTAGAAGTAGGGTTATGGTTCGGTTAGGGTTAGACAGCCTTAAGGTTAGGGTTAGGTTTTGGGTTAGGGTAGGGTTTAGTTTTATGTTTAGCCTCAGCATTAGGTTTAGGATCGTGGTTGGCATTAGATCAGGGATAGGGTTACCTTAAGGATTGCGGTTAGGGTCGGGAACACAGTCACGGTCAGGGTTAGGGTTAGGGTTAGGGTCAGGCTTAGGACTGTGTCAGGCTTAGGGTTAGGGTTAGGGTTAGGGTTAGGGTTAGGCTTAGGGTTAGGTTTAGGGTTAGGGTTAGGGTTAGGGTACGGGTTAGGGTTAGGGTTAGGGTACGGGTTAGGGTTAGGGTACGGGTTAGGGTACGGGTTAGGGTTAGGGTACGGGTTAGGGTACGGGTTAGGGTACGGGTTAGGGTTAGGGTTAGGGTTAGGTTTAGGGTTAGGGTTAGGTTTATGGTCAGGCTCACAGTCAGAGTTAGGGTCAGCGTTTTCAGTTAGTTTTAGGACCGGGTTAATTTTAGGGTTATAGTTAGGTTCAGGGTTAGGGTTAGACATTGTTAGGGGCAGGGTTATCGTTAGGCGTAGTGTAGGGGTCAGGGTTAGGGTTAGGTTCAGGGTTAGGTTTATGGTCAGGCTCACAGTCAGTGTCAGGGTTAGGGTTAGTTTCAGAGTAAGGGTCAGGGTCAGGGATAGGTTTGGTGTCATGTTCAGTGTTATGGTTAGGGTCCAGTTCAGGATTATGGTCATGGTTAGAATAAGGCCTGCTTTATGTTTAGATTCTGGGTTATGATTAGGGTCCTGACTTAGTTTAGCTTTAGGGTTAGAGTTCTGGTCAGGCTCACGGTCTGGGTCAGAGTTAGGTTTATGGTCAGTGTCAGTGAAAGTATTAGGGTCAGGTTTAGGGTCAGGGCCAGGGTTCAGTTTAGGGTCAGGGCCAGGGTTCTGTTTAGGGTCAAAATTCGGATCAGGGTCAAGTTTTGGCAAAGTTCAGGGTAAGGGTCAGGTCAGATTCAGGGATAAATTCAGGGATAGGTTTAAAGTATGGGTTTGGGGTGAGAATTAGAATTAATTTGAGGATTAGGGTTACACTGGTTTAGGGTCAGGGTCTGCATTAGTTTTATGGGTTAGTTGTAGGGTTAGAATCATTGTTATGTTTTGTGTCATGGTCCATATCAGGGTCAGGGTCAGGGTTACCTTTAGGGTTACAGTTAGGGTCAGAATCACAGTCAGCTTCAGGGTTAGTGTTAGGGTCAGTGTAGGGTCACCGTTAGGATCAGGTTTAGGTTTATGTTCAGGGTCTGGGTCAGGGTCAGGGTGAAGTTCAGAGCCAGTGTCAGGTTTAGGGTCAGGATCTGGTTTTGGTTTAGGGTCCACGTTCAGCTCAAGGACAGGTTTAGTTTTGGGTCAGTGCTATTGTCAGGGTTAGGTTTAGGGTCAGGATCTGGTGAAGGTCTGGGCCGGGGTCCGGTTTATGGTCAGGGTCAGGATTTGGATTGGGGTCAATATACGGTTCAATTTTCAGGATTAGATTTAGGGGAAAGGTTTGGGTTTGGAGTTAGGATTAGGTTTAGAAGTAGGGTTATGGTTCGGTTAGGGTTAGACAGCCTTAAGGTTAGGGTTAGGTTTTGGGTTAGGGTAGGGTTTAGTTTTATGTTTAGCCTCAGCATTAGGTTTAGGATCGTGGTTGGCATTAGATCAGGGATAGGGTTACCTTAAGGATTGCGGTTAGGGTCGGGAACACAGTCACGGTCAGGGTTAGGGTTAGGGTTAGGGTCAGGCTTAGGACTGTGTCAGGCTTAGGGTTAGGGTTAGGGTTAGGCTTAGGGATAGGGTTAGGGTTAGGGTTAGGGTACGGGTTAGGGTTAGGGTTGGGGTACGGGTTAGGGTTAGGGTACGGGTTAGGGTTAGGGTACGGGTTAGGGTACGTGTTAGGGTTAGGGTACGGGTTAGGGTACGGGTTAGGGTACGGGTTAGGTTTAGGGTTATGGTTAGGGTTAGGGTTAGGGTTAGGTTTAGGGTTAGGGTTAGGTTTATGGTCAGGCTCACAGTCAGAGTCAGGGTCAGCGTTTTCAGTTAGTTTTAGGACCGGGTTAATTTTAGGGTTATAGTTAGGTTCAGGGTTAGGGTTAGACATTGTTAGGGGCATGGTTATCGTTAGGCGTAGTGTAGGGGTCAGGGTTAGGGTTAGGTTCAGGGTTAGGTTTATGGTCAGGCTCACAGTCAGTGTCAGGGTTAGGGTTAGTTTCAGAGTAAGGGTCAGGGTCAGGGATAGGTTTGGTGTCATGTTCAGTGTTATGGTTAGGGTCCAGTTCAGGATTATGGTCATGGTTAGAATAAGGCCTGCTTTATGTTTAGATTCTGGGTTATGATTAGGGTCCTGACTTAGTTTAGCTTTAGGGCTAGAGTTCTGGTCAGGCTCACGGTCTGGGTCAGAGTTAGGTTTATGGTCAGTGTCAGTGAAAGTATTAGGGTCAGGTTTAGGGTCAGGGCCAGGGTTCAGTTTAGGGTCAGGGCCA
Source organism: Neogale vison (assembly GCF_020171115.1). NCBI lineage: Eukaryota > Metazoa > Chordata > Mammalia > Carnivora > Mustelidae > Neogale > Neogale vison. The sequence goes on from NW_025334878.1 coordinate 1,380,345, forward strand.
GGGTTCTGTTTAGGGTCAAAATTCGGATCAGGGTCAAGTTTTGGCAAAGTTCAGGGTAAGGGTCAGGTCAGATTCAGGGATAAATTCAGGGATAGGTTTAAAGTATGGGTTTGGGGTGAGAATTAGAATTAATTTGAGGATTAGGGTTACACTGGTTTAGGGTCAGGGTCTGCATTAGTTTTATGGGTTAGTTGTAGGGTTAGAATCATTGTTATGTTTTGTGTCATGGTCCATATCAGGGTCAGGGTCAGGGTTACCTTTAGGGTTACAGTTAGGGTCAGAATCACAGTCAGCTTCAGGGTTAGTGTTAGGGTCAGTGTAGGGTCACCGTTAGGTCAGGTTTAGGTTTATGTTCAGGGTCTGGGTCAGGGTCAGGGTGAAGTTCAGAGCCAGTGTCAGGTTTAGGGTCAGGATCTGGTTTTGGTTTAGGGTCCACGTTCAGCTCAAGGACAGGGTTAGTTTTGGGTCAGTGCTATTGTCAGGGTTAGGTTTAGGGTCAGGATCTGGTGAAGGTCTGGGCCGGGGTCCGGTTTATGGTCAGGGTCAGGATTTGGATTGGGGTCAATATACGGTTCAGTTTCAGGATTAGATTTAGGGAAAGGTTTGGGTTTGGAGTTAGGATTAGGTTTAGAAGTAGGGTTATGGTTCGGTTAGGGTTAGACAGCCTTAAGGTTAGGGTTAGGTTTTGGGTTAGGGTAGGGTTTAGTTTTATGTTTAGCCTCAGCATTAGGTTTAGGATCGTGGTTGGCATTAGATCAGGGATAGGGTTACCTTAAGGGATTGCGGTTAGGGTCGGGAACACAGTCACGGTCAGGGTTAGGGTTAGGGTTAGGGTCAGGCTTAGGACTGTGTCAGGCTTAGGGTTAGGGTTAGGGTTAGGGTTAGGCTTAGGGTTAGGGTTAAGGTTAGGGTTAGGGTTAGGGTACGGGTTAGGGTTAGGGTTAGGGTACGGGTTAGGGTTAGGGTACGGGTTAGGTACGGGTTAGGGTTAGGGTACGGGTTAGGGTACGGTTTAGGGTTAGGGTTAGGGTTAGGGTTAGGTTTATGGTCAGGCTCACAGTCAGAGTCAGGGTCAGCGTTTTCAGTTAGTTTTAGGACCGGGTTAATTTTAGGGTTATAGTTAGGTTCAGGGTTAGGGTTAGACATTGTTAGGGGCTGGGTTATCGTTAGGCGTAGTGTAGGGGGTCAGGGGTTAGGGTTAGGTTCAGGGTTAGGTTTATGGTCAGGCTCACAGTCAGTGTCAGGGTTAGGGTTAGTTTCAGAGTAAGGGTCAGGGTCAGGGATAGGTTTGGTGTCATGTTCAGTGTTATGGTTAGGGTCCAGTTCAGGATTATGGTCATGGTTAGAATAAGGCCTGCTTTATGTTTAGATTCTGGGTTATGATTAGGGTCCTGACTTAGTTTAGCTTTAGGGCTAGAGTTCTGGTCAGGCTCACGGTCTGGTCAGAGTTAGGTTTATGGTCAGTGTCAGTGAAAGTATTAGGGTCAGGTTTAGGGTCAGGGCCAGGGTTCAGTTTAGGGTCAGGGCCAGGTTCTGTTTAGGGTCAAAATTCGGATCAGGGTCAAGTTTTGGCAAAGTTCAGGGTAAGGGTCAGGTCAGATTCAGGGATAAATTCAGGGATAGGTTTAAAGTATGGGTTTGGGGTGAGAATTAGAATTAATTTGAGGATTAGGGTTACACTGGTTTAGGGTCAGGGTCTGCATTAGTTTTATGGGTTAGTTGTAGGGTTAGAATCATTGTTATGTTTTGTGTCATGGTCCATATCAGGGTCAGGGTCAGGGTTACCTTTAGGGTTACAGTTAGGGTCAGAATCACAGGTCAGCTTCAGGTTAGTGTTAGGGTCAGTGTAGGGTCACCGTTAGGGTCAGGTTTAGGTTTATGTTCAGGGTCTGGGTCAGGGTCAGGGTGAAGTTCAGAGCCAGTGTCAGGTTTAGGGTCAGGATCTGGTTTTGGTTTAGGGTCCACGTTCAGCTCAAGGACAGGGTTAGTTTTGGGTCAGTGCTATTGTCAGGGTTAGGTTTAGGGTCAGGATCTGGTGAAGGTCTGGGCGGGGTCCGGTTTATGGTCAGGGTCAGGATTTGGATTGGGGTCAATATACGGTTCAGTTTCAGGATTAGATTTAGGGGAAAGGTTTGGGTTTGGAGTTAGGATTAGGTTTAGAAGTAGGGTTATGGTTCGGTTAGGGTTAGACAGCCTTAAGGTTAGGGTTAGGTTTTGGGTTAGGGTAGGGTTTAGTTTTATGTTTAGCCTCAGCATTAGGTTTAGGATCGTGGTTGGCATTAGATCAGGGATAGGGTTACCTTAAGGATTGCGGTTAGGGTCGGGAACACAGTCACGGTCAGGGTTAGGGTTAGGGTTAGGGTCAGGCTTAGGACTGTGTCAGGCTTAGGGTTAGGCTTAGGGTTAGGGTTAGGGTTAGGCTTAGGGTTAGGGTACGGGTTAGGGTTAGGGTACGGGTTAGGGTACGGGTTAGGGTTAGGGTACGGGTTAGGGTTAGGGTACGGGTTAGGGTACGGGTTAGGGTTAGGGTACGGGTTAGGGTTAGGGTTAGGGTTAGGGGTTAGGGTTAGGGTTAGGTTTATGGTCAGGCTCACAGTCAGAGTCAGGGTCAGCGTTTTCAGTTAGTTTTAGGACCGGGTTAATTTTAGGGTTATAGTTAGGTTCAGGGTTAGGGTTAGGACATTGTTAGGGGCAGGGTTATCGTTAGGCGTAGTGTAGGGGTCAGGGTTAGGGTTAGGTTCAGGGTTAGGTTTATGGTCAGGCTCACAGTCAGTGTCAGGGTTAGGGTTAGTTTCAGAGTAAGGGTCAGGGTCAGGGATAGGTTTTGGTGTCATGTTCAGTGTTATGGTTAGGGTCCAGTTCAGGATTATGGTCATGGTTAGAATAAGGCCTGCTTTATGTTTAGATTCTGGGTTATGATTAGGGTCCTGACTTAGTTTAGCTTTAGGGTTAGAGTTCTGGTCAGGCTCACGGTCTGGGTCAGAGTTAGGTTTATGGTCAGTGTCAGTGAAAGTATTAGGGTCAGGTTTAGGGTCAGGGCCAGGGTTCAGTTTAGGGTCAGGGCCAGGGTTCTGTTTAGGGTCAAAATTCGGATCAGGGTCAAGTTTTGGCAAAGTTCAGGGTAAGGGTCAGGTCAGATTCAGGGATAAATTCAGGGATAGGTTTAAAGTATGGGTTTGGGGTGAGAATTAGAATTAATTTGAGGATTAGGGTTACACTGGTTTAGGGTCAGGGTCTGCATTAGTTTTATGGGTTAGTTGTAGGGTTAGAATCATTGTTATGTTTTGTGTCATGGTCCATATCAGGGTCAGGGTCAGGGTTACCTTTAGGGTTACAGTTAGGGTCAGAATCACAGTCAGCTTCAGGGTTAGTGTTAGGGTCAGTGTAGGGTCACCGTTAGGGTCAGGTTTAGGTTTATGTTCAGGGTCTGGGTCAGGGTCAGTGTGAAGTTCAGAGCCAGTGTCAGGTTTAGGGTCAGGATCTGGTTTTGGTTTAGGGTCCACGTTCAGCTCAAGGACAGGGTTAGTTTTGGGTCAGTGCTATTGTCAGGGTTAGGTTTAGGGTCAGGATCTGGTGAAGGTCTGGGCCGGGGTCCGGTTTATGGTCAGGGTCAGGATTTGGATTGGGGTCAATATACGGTTCAGTTTCAGGATTAGATTTAGGGGAAAGGTTTGGGTTTGGAGTTAGGATTAGGTTTAGAAGTAGGGTTATGGTTCGGTTAGGGTTAGACAGCCTTAAGGTTAGGGTTGGGTTTTGGGTTAGGGTAGGGTTTAGTTTTATGTTTAGCCTCAGCATTAGGTTTAGGATCGTGGTTGGCATTAGATCAGGGATAGGGTTACCTTAAGGATTGCGGTTAGGGTCAGGAACACAGTCACGGTCAGGGTTAGGGTTAGGGTTAGGGTCAGGCTTAGGACTGTGTCAGGCTTAGGGTTAGGGTTAGGGTTAGGCTTAGGGTTAGGGTTAGGCTTAGGGTTAGGGTTAGGGTACGGGTTAGGGTTAGGGTTAGGGTACGGGTTAGGGTTAGGGTACGGGTTAGGGTTAGGGTTAGGGTTAGGGTTAGGGTTAGGTTTATGGTCAGGCTCACAGTCAGAGTCAGGGTCAGCGTTTTCAGTTAGTTTTAGGACCGGGTTAATTTTAGGGTTATAGTTAGGTTCAGGGTTAGGGTTAGACATTGTTAGGGGCAGGGTTATCGTTAGGCGTAGTGTAGGGGTCAGGGTTAGGGTTAGGTTCAGGGTTAGGTTTATGGTCAGGCTCACAGTCAGTGTCAGGGATAGGGTTAGTTTCAGAGTAAGGGTCAGGGTCAGGGATAGGTTTGGTGTCATGTTCAGTGTTATGGTTAGGGTCCAGTTCAGGATTATGGTCATGGTTAGAATAAGGCCTGCTTTATGTTTAGATTCTGGGTTATGATTAGGGTCCTGACTTAGTTTAGCTTTAGGGCTAGAGTTCTGGTCAGGCTCACGGTCTGGGTCAGAGTTAGGTTTATGGTCAGTGTCAGTGAAAGTATTAGGGTCAGGTTTAGGGTCAGGGCCAGGGTTCAGTTTAGGGTCAGGGCCAGGGTTCTGTTTAGGGTCAAAATTCGGATCAGGGTCAAGTTTTGGCAAAGTTCAGGGTAAGGGTCAGGTCAGATTCAGGGATAAATTCAGGGATAGGTTTAAAGTATGGGTTTGGGGTGAGAATTAGAATTAATTTGAGGATTAGGGTTACACTGGTTTAGGGTCAGGGTCTGCATTAGTTTTATGGGTTAGTTGTAGGGTTAGAATCATTGTTATGTTTTGTGTCATGGTCCATATCAGGGTCAGGGTCAGGGTACCTTTAGGGTTACAGTTAGGGTCAGAATCACAGTCAGCTTCAGGGTTAGTGTTAGGGTCAGTGTAGGGTCACCGTTAGGGTCAGGTTTAGGTTTATGTTCAGGGTCTGGGTCAGGGTCAGGGTGAAGTTCAGAGCCAGTGTCAGGTTTAGGGTCAGGATCTGGTTTTGGTTTAGGGTCCACGTTCAGCTCAAGGACAGGGTTAGTTTTGGGTCAGTGCTATTGTCAGGGTTAGGTTTAGGGTCAGGATCTGGTGAAGGTCTGGGCCGGGGTCCGGTTTATGGTCAGGGTCAGGATTTGGATTGGGGTCAATATACGGTTCAGTTTCAGGATTAGATTTAGGGGAAAGGTTTGGGTTTGGAGTTAGGATTAGGTTTAGAAGTAGGGTTATGGTTCGGTTAGGGTTAGACAGCCTTAAGGTTAGGGTTAGGTTTTGGGTTAGGGTAGGGTTTAGTTTTATGTTTAGCCTCAGCATTAGGTTTAGGATCGTGGTTGGCATTAGATCAGGGATAGGGTTACCTTAAGGATTGCGGTTAGGGTCGGGAACACAGTCACGGTCAGGGTTAGGGTTAGGGTTAGGGTCAGGCTTAGGACTGTGTCAGGCTTAGGGTTAGGGTTAGGGTTAGGGTTAGGCTTAGGGTTAGGGTTAAGGTTAGGGTTAGGGTTAGGGTACGGGTTAGGGTTAGGGTTAGGGTACGGGTTAGGGTTAGGGTACGGGTTAGGGTACGGGTTAGGGTTAGGGTACGGGTTAGGGTACGGTTTAGGGTTAGGGTTAGGGTTAGGGTTAGGTTTATGGTCAGGCTCACAGTCAGAGTCAGGGTCAGCGTTTTCAGTTAATTTTAGGACCGGGTTAATTTTAGGGTTATAGTTAGGTTCAGGGTTAGGGTTAGACATTGTTAGGGGCTGGGTTATCGTTAGGCGTAGTGTAGGGGTCAGGGTTAGGGTTAGGTTCAGGGTTAGGTTTATGGTCAGGCTCACAGTCAGTGTCAGGGTTAGGGTTAGTTTCAGAGTAAGGGTCAGGGTCAGGGATAGGTTTGGTGTCATGTTCAGTGTTATGGTTAGGGTCCAGTTCAGGATTATGGTCATGGTTAGAATAAGGCCTGCTTTATGTTTAGATTCTGGGTTATGATTAGGGTCCTGACTTAGTTTAGCTTTAGGGCTAGAGTTCTGGTCAGGCTCACGGTCTGGGTCAGAGTTAGGTTTATGGTCAGTGTCAGTGAAAGTATTAGGGTCAGGTTTAGGGTCAGGGCCAGGGTTCAGTTTAGGGTCAGGGCCAGGGTTCTGTTTAGGGTCAAAATTCGGATCAGGGTCAAGTTTTGGCAAAGTTCAGGGTAAGGGTCAGGTCAGATTCAGGGATAAATTCAGGGATAGGTTTAAAGTATGGGTTTGGGGTGAGAATTAGAATTAATTTGAGGATTAGGGTTACACTGGTTTAGGGTCAGGGTCTGCATTAGTTTTATGGGTTAGTTGTAGGGTTAGAATCATTGTTATGTTTTGTGTCATGGTCCATATCAGGGTCAGGGTCAGGGTTACCTTTAGGGTTACAGTTAGGGTCAGAATCACAGTCAGCTTCAGGGTTAGTGTTAGGGTCAGTGTAGGGTCACCGTTAGGGTCAGGTTTAGGTTTATGTTCAGGCTCTGGGTCAGGGTCAGGGTGAAGTTCAGAGCCAGTGTCAGGTTTAGGGTCAGGATCTGGTTTTGGTTTAGGGTCCACGTTCAGCTCAAGGACAGGGTTAGTTTTGGGTCAGTGCTATTGTCAGGGTTAGGTTTAGGGTCAGGATCTGGTGAAGGTCTGGGCCGGGGTCCGGTTTATGGTCAGGGTCAGGATTTGGATTGGGGTCAATATACGGTTCAGTTTCAGGATTAGATTTAGGGGAAAGGTTTGGGTTTGGAGTTAGGATTAGGTTTAGAAGTAGGGTTATGGTTCGGTTAGGGTTAGACAGCCTTAAGGTTAGGGTTAGGTTTTGGGTTAGGGTAGGGTTTAGTTTTATGTTTAGCCTCAGCATTAGGTTTAGGATCGTGGTTGGCATTAGATCAGGGATAGGGTTACCTTAAGGATTGCGGTTAGGGTCGGGAACACAGTCACGGTCAGGGTTAGGGTTAGGGTTAGGGTCAGGCTTAGGACTGTGTCAGGCTTAGGGTTAGGCTTAGGGTTAGGGTTAGGGTTAGGGTTAGGGTTAGGGTACGGGTTAGGGTTAGGGTTAGGGTACTGGTTAGGGTTAGGGTACGGGTTAGTTTTAGGGTACGGGTTAGGGTACGGGTTAGGGTTAGGGTACGGGTTAGGGTTAGGGTTAGGATTAGGGTTAGGGTTAGGGTTAGGTTTATGGTCAGGCTCACAGTCAGAGTCAGGGTCAGCGTTTTCAGTTAGTTTTAGGACCGGGTTAATTTTAGGGTTATAGTTAGGTTCAGGGTTAGGGTTAGACATTGTTAGGGGCAGGGTTATCGTTAGGCGTAGTGTAGGGGTCAGGGTTAGGGTTAGGTTCAGGGTTAGGTTTATGGTCAGGCTCACAGTCAGTGTCAGGGTTAGGGTTAGTTTCAGAGTAAGGGTCAGGGTCAGGGATAGGTTTGGTGTCATGTTCAGTGTTATGGTTAGGGTCCAGTTCAGGATTATGGTCATGGTTAGAATAAGGCCTGCTTTATGTTTAGATTCTGGGTTATGATTAGGGTCCTGACTTAGTTTAGCTTTAGGGTTAGAGTTCTGGTCAGGCTCACGGTCTGGGTCAGAGTTAGGTTTATGGTCAGTGTCAGTGAAAGTATTAGGGTCAGGTTTAGGGTCAGGGCCAGGGTTCAGTTTAGGGTCAGGGCCAGGGTTCTGTTTAGGGTCAAAATTCGGATCAGGGTCAAGTTTTGGCAAAGTTCAGGGTAAGGGTCAGGTCAGATTCAGGGATAAATTCAGGGATAGGTTTAAAGTATGGGTTTGGGGTGAGAATTAGAATTAATTTGAGGATTAGGGTTACACTGGTTTAGGGTCAGGGTCTGCATTAGTTTTATGGGTTAGTTGTAGGGTTAGAATCATTGTTATGTTTTGTGTCATGGTCCATATCAGGGTCAGGGTCAGGGTTACCTTTAGGGTTACAGTTAGGGTCAGAATCACAGTCAGCTTCAGGGTTAGTGTTAGGGTCAGTGTAGGGTCACCGTTAGGGTCAGGTTTAGGTTTATGTTCAGGGTCTGGGTCAGGGTCAGGGTGAAGTTCAGAGCCAGTGTCAGGTTTAGGGTCAGGATCTGGTTTTGGTTTAGGGTCCACGTTCAGCTCAAGGACAGGGTTAGTTTTGGGTCAGTGCTATTGTCAGGGTTAGGTTTAGGGTCAGGATCTGGTGAAGGTCTGGGCCGGGGTCCGGTTTATGGTCAGGGTCAGGATTTGGATTGGGGTCAATATACGGTTCAGTTTCAGGATTAGATTTAGGGGAAAGGTTTGGGTTTGGAGTTAGGATTAGGTTTAGAAGTAGGGTTATGGTTCGGTTAGGGTTAGACAGCCTTAAGGTTAGGGTTGGGTTTTGGGTTAGGGTAGGGTTTAGTTTTATGTTTAGCCTCAGCATTAGGTTTAGGATCGTGGTTGGCATTAGATCAGGGATAGGGTTACCTTAAGGATTGCGGTTAGGGTCGGGAACACAGTCACGGTCAGGGTTAGGGTTAGGGTTAGGGTCAGGCTTAGGACTGTGTCAGGCTTAGGGTTAGGGTTAGGGTTAGGCTTAGGGTTAGGGTTAGGCTTAGGGTTAGGGTTAGGGTACGGGTTAGGGTTAGGGTTAGGGTACGGGTTAGGGTTAGGGTACGGGTTAGGGTTAGGGTACGGGTTAGGGTACGGGTTAGGGTTAGGGTACGGGTTAGGGTTAGGGTTAGGGTTAGGGTTAGGGTTAGGTTTATGGTCAGGCTCACAGTCAGAGTCAGGGTCAGCGTTTTCAGTTAGTTTTAGGACCGGGTTAATTTTAGGGTTATAGTTAGGTTCAGGGTTAGGGTTAGACATTGTTAGGGGCAGGGTTATCGTTAGGCGTAGTGTAGGGGTCAGGGTTAGGGTTAGGTTCAGGGTTAGGTTTATGGTCAGGCTCACAGTCAGTGTCAGGGTTAGGGTTAGTTTCAGAGTAAGGGTCAGGGTCAGGGATAGGTTTGGTGTCATGTTCAGTGTTATGGTTAGGGTCCAGTTCAGGATTATGGTCATGGTTAGAATAAGGCCTGCTTTATGTTTAGATTCTGGGTTATGATTAGGGTCCTGACTTAGTTTAGCTTTAGGGCTAGAGTTCTGGTCAGGCTCACGGTCTGGGTCAGAGTTAGGTTTATGGTCAGTGTCAGTGAAAGTATTAGGGTCAGGTTTAGTGTCAGGGCCAGGGTTCAGTTTAGGGTCAGGGCCAGGGTTCTGTTTAGGGTCAAAATTCGGATCAGGGTCAAGTTTTGGCAAAGTTCAGGGTAAGGGTCAGGTCAGATTCAGGGATAAATTCAGGGATAGGTTTAAAGTATGGGTTTGGGGTGAGAATTAGAATTAATTTGAGGATTAGGGTTACACTGGTTTAGGGTCAGGGTCTGCATTAGTTTTATGGGTTAGTTGTAGGGTTAGAATCATTGTTATGTTTTGTGTCATGGTCCATATCAGGGTCAGGGTCAGGGTACCTTTAGGGTTACAGTTAGGGTCAGAATCACAGTCAGCTTCAGGGTTAGTGTTAGGGTCAGTGTAGGGTCACCGTTAGGGTCAGGTTTAGGTTTATGTTCAGGGTCTGGGTCAGGGTCAGGGTGAAGTTCAGAGCCAGTGTCAGGTTTAGGGTCAGGATCTGGTTTTGGTTTAGGGTCCACGTTCAGCTCAAGGACAGGGTTAGTTTTGGGTCAGTGCTATTGTCAGGGTTAGGTTTAGGGTCAGGATCTGGTGAAGGTCTGGGCCGGGGTCCGGTTTATGGTCAGGGTCAGGATTTGGATTGGGGTCAATATACGGTTCAGTTTCAGGATTAGATTTAGGGGAAAGGTTTGGGTTTGGAGTTAGGATTAGGTTTAGAAGTAGGGTTATGGTTCGGTTAGGGTTAGACAGCCTTAAGGTTAGGGTTAGGTTTTGGGTTAGGGTAGGGTTTAGTTTTATGTTTAGCCTCAGCATTAGGTTTAGGATCGTGGTTGGCATTAGATCAGGGATAGGGTTACCTTAAGGATTGCGGTTAGGGTCGGGAACACAGTCACGGTCAGGGTTAGGGTTAGGGTTAGGGTCAGGCTTAGGACTGTGTCAGGCTTAGGGTTAGGCTTAGGGTTAGGGTTAGGGTTAGGGTTAGGGTTAGGGTACGGGTTAGGGTTAGGGTTAGGGTACGGGTTAGGGTTAGGGTACGGGTTAGGGTACGGGTTAGGGTTAGGGTACGGGTTAGGGTTAGGGTACGGGTTAGGGTTAGGGTTAGGGTTAGGGTTAGGGTTAGGGTTAGGTTTATGGTCAGGCTCACAGTCAGAGTCAGGGTCAGCGTTTTCAGTTAGTTTTAGGACCGGGTTAATTTTAGGGTTATTGTTAGGTTCAGGGTTAGGGTTAGACATTGTTAGGGGCAGGGTTATCGTTAGGCGTAGTGTAGGGGTCAGGGTTAGGGTTAGGTTCAGGGTTAGGTTTATGGTCAGGCTCACAGTCAGTGTCAGGGTTAGGGTTAGTTTCAGAGTAAGGGTCAGGGTCAGGGATAGGTTTGGTGTCATGTTCAGTGTTATGGTTAGGGTCCAGTTCAGGATTATGGTCATGGTTAGAATAAGGCCTGCTTTATGTTTAGATTCTGGGTTATGATTAGGGTCCTGACTTAGTTTAGCTTTAGGGTTAGAGTTCTGGTCAGGCTCACGGTCTGGGTCAGAGTTAGGTTTATGGTCAGTGTCAGTGAAAGTATTAGGGTCAGGTTTAGGGTCAGGGCCAGGGTTCAGTTTAGGGTCAGGGCCAGGGTTCTGTTTAGGGTCAAAATTCGGATCAGGGTCAAGTTTTGGCAAAGTTCAGGGTAAGGGTCAGGTCAGATTCAGGGATAAATTCAGGGATAGGTTTAAAGTATGGGTTTGGGGTGAGAATTAGAATTAATTTGAGGATTAGGGTTACACTGGTTTAGGGTCAGGGTCTGCATTAGTTTTATGGGTTAGTTGTAGGGTTAGAATCATTGTTATGTTTTGTGTCATGGTCCATATCAGGGTCAGGGTCAGGGTTACCTTTAGGGTTACAGTTAGGGTCAGAATCACAGTCAGCTTCAGGGTTAGTGTTAGGGTCAGTGTAGGGTCACCGTTAGGGTCAGGTTTAGGTTTATGTTCAGGGTCTGGGTCAGGGTCAGTGTGAAGTTCAGAGCCAGTGTCAGGTTTAGGGTCAGGATCTGGTTTTGGTTTAGGGTCCACGTTCAGCTCAAGGACAGGGTTAGTTTTGGGTCAGTGCTATTGTCAGGGTTAGGTTTAGGGTCAGGATCTGGTGAAGGTCTGGGCCGGGGTCCGGTTTATGGTCAGGGTCAGGATTTGGATTGGGGTCAATATACGGTTCAGTTTCAGGATTAGATTTAGGGGAAAGGTTTGGGTTTGGAGTTAGGATTAGGTTTAGAAGTAGGGTTATGGTTCGGTTAGGGTTAGACAGCCTTAAGGTTAGGGTTGGGTTTTGGGTTAGGGTAGGGTTTAGTTTTATGTTTAGCCTCAGCATTAGGTTTAGGATCGTGGTTGGCATTAGATCAGGGATAGGGTTACCTTAAGGATTGCGGTTAGGGTCGGGAACACAGTCACGGTCAGGGTTAGGGTTAGGGTTAGGGTCAGGCTTAGGACTGTGTCAGGCTTAGGGTTAGGGTTAGGGTTAGGCTTAGGGTTAGGGTTAGGCTTAGGGTTAGGGTTAGGGTACGGGTTAGGGTTAGGGTTAGGGTACGGGTTAGGGTTAGGGTACGGGTTAGGGTTAGGGTACGGGTTAGGGTACGGGTTAGGGTTAGGGTACGGGTTAGGGTTAGGGTTAGGGTTAGGGTTAGGGTTAGGTTTATGGTCAGGCTCACAGTCAGAGTCAGGGTCAGCGTTTTCAGTTAGTTTTAGGACCGGGTTAATTTTAGGGTTATAGTTAGGTTCAGGGTTAGGGTTAGACATTGTTAGGGGCAGGGTTATCGTTAGGCGTAGTGTAGGGGTCAGGGTTAGGGTTAGGTTCAGGGTTAGGTTTATGGTCAGGCTCACAGTCAGTGTCAGGGTTAGGGTTAGTTTCAGAGTAAGGGTCAGGGTCAGGGATAGGTTTGGTGTCATGTTCAGTGTTATGGTTAGGGTCCAGTTCAGGATTATGGTCATGGTTAGAATAAGGCCTGCTTTATGTTTAGATTCTGGGTTATGATTAGGGTCCTGACTTAGTTTAGCTTTAGGGCTAGAGTTCTGGTCAGGCTCACGGTCTGGGTCAGAGTTAGGTTTATGGTCAGTGTCAGTGAAAGTATTAGGGTCAGGTTTAGGGTCAGGGCCAGGGTTCAGTTTAGGGTCAGGGCCAGGGTTCTGTTTAGGGTCAAAATTCGGATCAGGGTCAAGTTTTGGCAAAGTTCAGGGTAAGGGTCAGGTCAGATTCAGGGATAAATTCAGGGATAGGTTTAAAGTATGGGTTTGGGGTGAGAATTAGAATTAATTTGAGGATTAGGGTTACACTGGTTTAGGGTCAGGGTCTGCATTAGTTTTATGGGTTAGTTGTAGGGTTAGAATCATTGTTATGTTTTGTGTCATGGTCCATATCAGGGTCAGGGTCAGGGTACCTTTAGGGTTACAGTTAGGGTCAGAATCACAGTCAGCTTCAGGGTTAGTGTTAGGGTCAGTGTAGGGTCACCGTTAGGGTCAGGTTTAGGTTTATGTTCAGGGTCTGGGTCAGGGTCAGGGTGAAGTTCAGAGCCAGTGTCAGGTTTAGGGTCAGGATCTGGTTTTGGTTTAGGGTCCACGTTCAGCTCAAGGACAGGGTTAGTTTTGGGTCAGTGCTATTGTCAGGGTTAGGTTTAGGGTCAGGATCTGGTGAAGGTCTGGGCCGGGGTCCGGTTTATGGTCAGGGTCAGGATTTGGATTGGGGTCAATATACGGTTCAGTTTCAGGATTAGATTTAGGGGAAAGGTTTGGGTTTGGAGTTAGGATTAGGTTTAGAAGTAGGGTTATGGTTCGGTTAGGGTTAGACAGCCTTAAGGTTAGGGTTAGGTTTTGGGTTAGGGTAGGGTTTAGTTTTATGTTTAGCCTCAGCATTAGGTTTAGGATCGTGGTTGGCATTAGATCAGGGATAGGGTTACCTTAAGGATTGCGGTTAGGGTCGGGAACACAGTCACGGTCAGGGTTAGGGTTAGGGTTAGGGTCAGGCTTAGGACTGTGTCAGGCTTAGGGTTAGGCTTAGGGTTAGGGTTAGGGTTAGGGTTAGGGTTAGGGTACGGGTTAGGGTTAGGGTTAGGGTACGGGTTAGGGTTAGGGTACGGGTTAGGGTACGGGTTAGGGTTAGGGTACGGGTTAGGGTTAGGGTACGGGTTAGGGTTAGGGTTAGGGTTAGGGTTAGGGTTAGGTTTATGGTCAGGCTCACAGTCAGAGTCAGGGTCAGCGTTTTCAGTTAGTTTTAGGACCGGGTTAATTTTAGGGTTATAGTTAGGTTCAGGGTTAGGGTTAGACATTGTTAGGGGCAGGGTTATCGTTAGGCGTAGTGTAGGGGTCAGGGTTAGGGTTAGGTTCAGGGTTAGGTTTATGGTCAGGCTCACAGTCAGTGTCAGGGTTAGGGTTAGTTTCAGAGTAAGGGTCAGGGTCAGGGATAGGTTTGGTGTCATGTTCAGTGTTATGGTTAGGGTCCAGTTCAGGATTATGGTCATGGTTAGAATAAGGCCTGCTTTATGTTTAGATTCTGGGTTATGATTAGGGTCCTGACTTAGTTTAGCTTTAGGGTTAGAGTTCTGGTCAGGCTCACGGTCTGGGTCAGAGTTAGGTTTATGGTCAGTGTCAGTGAAAGTATTAGGGTCAGGTTTAGGGTCAGGGCCAGGGTTCAGTTTAGGGTCAGGGCCAGGGTTCTGTTTAGGGTCAAAATTCGGATCAGGGTCAAGTTTTGGCAAAGTTCAGGGTAAGGGTCAGGTCAGATTCAGGGATAAATTCAGGGATAGGTTTAAAGTATGGGTTTGGGGTGAGAATTAGAATTAATTTGAGGATTAGGGTTACACTGGTTTAGGGTCAGGGTCTGCATTAGTTTTATGGGTTAGTTGTAGGGTTAGAATCATTGTTATGTTTTGTGTCATGGTCCATATCAGGGTCAGGGTCAGGGTTACCTTTAGGGTTACAGTTAGGGTCAGAATCACAGTCAGCTTCAGGGTTAGTGTTAGGGTCAGTGTAGGGTCACCGTTAGGGTCAGGTTTAGGTTTATGTTCAGGGTCTGGGTCAGGGTCAGTGTGAAGTTCAGAGCCAGTGTCAGGTTTAGGGTCAGGATCTGGTTTTGGTTTAGGGTCCACGTTCAGCTCAAGGACAGGGTTAGTTTTGGGTCAGTGCTATTGTCAGGGTTAGGTTTAGGGTCAGGATCTGGTGAAGGTCTGGGCCGGGGTCCGGTTTATGGTCAGGGTCAGGATTTGGATTGGGGTCAATATACGGTTCAGTTTCAGGATTAGATTTAGGGGAAAGGTTTGGGTTTGGAGTTAGGATTAGGTTTAGAAGTAGGGTTATGGTTCGGTTAGGGTTAGACAGCCTTAAGGTTAGGGTTGGGTTTTGGGTTAGGGTAGGGTTTAGTTTTATGTTTAGCCTCAGCATTAGGTTTAGGATCGTGGTTGGCATTAGATCAGGGATAGGGTTACCTTAAGGATTGCGGTTAGGGTCGGGAACACAGTCACGGTCAGGGTTAGGGTTAGGGTTAGGGTCAGGCTTAGGACTGTGTCAGGCTTAGGGTTAGGGTTAGGGTTAGGCTTAGGGTTAGGGTTAGGCTTAGGGTTAGGGTTAGGGT
>NW_025334878.1:1400000-1432500 GCF_020171115.1 Neogale vison
TCAGAGTAAGGGTCAGGGTCAGGGATAGGTTTGGTGTCATGTTCAGTGTTATGGTTAGGGTCCAGTTCAGGATTATGGTCATGGTTAGAATAAGGCCTGCTTTATGTTTAGATTCTGGGTTATGATTAGGGTCCTGACTTAGTTTAGCTTTAGGGTTAGAGTTCTGGTCAGGCTCACGGTCTGGGTCAGAGTTAGGTTTATGGTCAGTGTCAGTGAAAGTATTAGGGTCAGGTTTAGGGTCAGGGCCAGGGTTCAGTTTAGGGTCAGGGCCAGGGTTCTGTTTAGGGTCAAAATTCGGATCAGGGTCAAGTTTTGGCAAAGTTCAGGGTAAGGGTCAGGTCAGATTCAGGGATAAATTCAGGGATAGGTTTAAAGTATGGGTTTGGGGTGAGAATTAGAATTAATTTGAGGATTAGGGTTACACTGGTTTAGGGTCAGGGTCTGCATTAGTTTTATGGGTTAGTTGTAGGGTTAGAATCATTGTTATGTTTTGTGTCATGGTCCATATCAGGGTCAGGGTCAGGGTTACCTTTAGGGTTACAGTTAGGGTCAGAATCACAGTCAGCTTCAGGGTTAGTGTTAGGGTCAGTGTAGGGTCACCGTTAGGGTCAGGTTTAGGTTTATGTTCAGGGTCTGGGTCAGGGTCAGGGTGAAGTTCAGAGCCAGTGTCAGGTTTAGGGTCAGGATCTGGTTTTGGTTTAGGGTCCACGTTCAGCTCAAGGACAGGGTTAGTTTTGGGTCAGTGCTATTGTCAGGGTTAGGTTTAGGGTCAGGATCTGGTGAAGGTCTGGGCCGGGGTCCGGATTATGGTCAGGGTCAGGATTTGGATTGGGGTCAATATACGGTTCAGTTTCAGGATTAGATTTAGGGGAAAGGTTTGGGTTTGGAGTTAGGATTAGGTTTAGAAGTAGGGTTATGGTTCGGTTAGGGTTAGACAGCCTTAAGGTTAGGGTTAGGTTTTGGGTTAGGGTAGGGTTTAGTTTTATGTTTAGCCTCAGCATTAGGTTTAGGATCGTGGTTGGCATTAGATCAGGGATAGGGTTACCTTAAGGATTGCGGTTAGGGTCGGGAACACAGTCACGGTCAGGGTTAGGGTTAGGGTTAGGGTCAGGCTTAGGACTGTGTCAGGCTTAGGGTTAGGGTTAGGGTTAGGCTTAGGGTTAGGGTTAGGCTTAGGGTTAGGGTTAGGGTACGGGTTAGGGTTAGGGTTAGGGTACGGGTTAGGGTTAGGGTACGGGTTAGGGTTAGGGTACGGGTTAGGGTACGGGTTAGGGTTAGGGTACGGGTTAGGGTACGGGTTAGGGTACGGGTTAGGTTTAGTGTTATGGTTAGGATTAGGGTTAGGGTTAGGTTTAGGGTTAGGGTTAGGTTTATGGTCAGGCTCACAGTCAGAGTCAGGGTCAGCGTTTTCAGTTAGTTTTAGGACCGGGTTAATTTTAGGGTTATAGTTAGGTTCAGGGTTAGGGTTAGACATTGTTAGGGGCAGGGTTATCGTTAGGCGTAGTGTAGGGGTCAGGGTTAGGGTTAGGTTCAGGGTTAGGTTTATGGTCAGGCTCACAGTCAGTGTCAGGGTTAGGGTTAGTTTCAGAGTAAGGGTCAGGGTCAGGGATAGGTTTGGTGTCATGTTCAGTGTTATATTTAGGGTCCAGTTCAGGATTATGGTCATGGTTAGAATAAGGCCTGCTTTATGTTTAGATTCTGGGTTATGATTAGGGTCCTGACTTAGTTTAGCTTTAGGGTTAGAGTTCTGGTCAGGCTCACGGTCTGGGTCAGAGTTAGGTTTATGGTCAGTGTCAGTGAAAGTATTAGGGTCAGGTTTAGGGTCAGGGCCAGGGTTCAGTTTAGGGTCAGGGCCAGGGTTCTGTTTAGGGTCAAAATTCGGATCAGGGTCAAGTTTTGGCAAAGTTCAGGGTAAGGGTCAGGTCAGATTCAGGGATAAATTCAGGGATAGGTTTAAAGTATGGGTTTGGGGTGAGAATTAGAATTAATTTGAGGATTAGGGTTACACTGGTTTAGGGTCAGGGTCTGCATTAGTTTTATGGGTTAGTTGTAGGGTTAGAATCATTGTTATGTTTTGTGTCATGGTCCATATCAGGGTCAGGGTCAGGGTTACCTTTAGGGTTACAGTTAGGGTCAGAATCACAGTCAGCTTCAGGGTTAGTGTTAGGGTCAGTGTAGGGTCACCGTTAGGGTCAGGTTTAGGTTTATGTTCAGGGTCTGGGTCAGGGTCAGGGTGAAGTTCAGAGCCAGTGTCAGGTTTAGGGTCAGGATCTGGTTTTGGTTTAGGGTCCACGTTCAGCTCAAGGACAGGGTTAGTTTTGGGTCAGTGCTATTGTCAGGGTTAGGTTTAGGGTCAGGATCTGGTGAAGGTCTGGGCCGGGGTCCGGTTTATGGTCAGGGTCAGGACTTGGATTGGGGTCAATATACGGTTCAGTTTCAGGATTAGATTTAGGGGAAAGGTTTGGGTTTGGAGTTAGGATTAGGTTTAGAAGTAGGGTTATGGTTCGGTTAGGGTTAGACAGCCTTAAGGTTAGGGTTAGGTTTTGGGTTAGGGTAGGGTTTAGTTTTATGTTTAGCCTCAGCATTAGGTTTAGGATCGTGGTTGGCATTAGATCAGGGATAGGGTTACCTTAAGGATTGCGGTTAGGGTCGGGAACACAGTCACGGTCAGGGTTAGGGTTAGGGTTAGGGTCAGGCTTAGGACTGTGTCAGGCTTAGGGTTAGGGTTAGGGTTAGGCTTAGGCTTAGGGTTAGGGTTAGGGTTAGGGTTAGGGTTAGGGTACGGGTTAGGGTTAGGGTTAGGGTACGGGTTAGGGTTAGGTTACGGGTTAGGGTTAGGGTACGGGTTAGGGTACGGGTTAGGGTTAGGGTACGGGTTAGGGTTAGGGTTAGGGTTAGGGTTAGGGTTAGGTTTATGGTCAGGCTCACAGTCAGAGTCAGGGTCAGCGTTTTCAGTTAGTTTTAGGACCGGGTTAATTTTAGGGTTATAGTTAGGTTCAGGGTTAGGGTTAGACATTGTTAGGGGCAGGGTTATCGTTAGGCGTAGTGTAGGGGTCAGGGTTAGGGTTAGGTTCAGGGTTAGGTTTATGGTCAGGCTCACAGTCAGTGTCAGGGTTAGGGTTAGTTTCAGAGTAAGGGTCAGGGTCAGGGATAGGTTTGGTGTCATGTTCAGTGTTATGGTTAGGGTCCAGTTCAGGATTATGGTCATGGTTAGAATAAGGCCTGCTTTATGTTTAGATTCTGGGTTATGATTAGGGTCCTGACTTAGTTTAGCTTTAGGGCTAGAGTTCTGGTCAGGCTCACGGTCTGGGTCAGAGTTAGGTTTATGGTCAGTGTCAGTGAAAGTATTAGGGTCAGGTTTAGGGTCAGGGCCAGGGTTCAGTTTAGGGTCAGGGCCAGGGTTCTGTTTAGGGTCAAAATTCGGATCAGGGTCAAGTTTTGGCAAAGTTCAGGGTAAGGGTCAGGTCAGATTCAGGGATAAATTCAGGGATAGGTTTAAAGTATGGGTTTGGGGTGAGAATTAGAATTAATTTGAGGATTAGGGTTACACTGGTTTAGGGTCAGGGTCTGCATTAGTTTTATGGGTTAGTTGTAGGGTTAGAATCATTGTTATGTTTTGTGTCATGGTCCATATCAGGGTCAGGGTCAGGGTTACCTTTAGGGTTACAGTTAGGGTCAGAATCACAGTCAGCTTCAGGGTTAGTGTTAGGGTCAGTGTAGGGTCACCGTTAGGGTCAGGTTTAGGTTTATGTTCAGGGTCTGGGTCAGGGTCAGGGTGAAGTTCAGAGCCAGTGTCAGGTTTAGGGTCAGGATCTGGTTTTGGTTTAGGGTCCACGTTCAGCTCAAGGACAGGGTTAGTTTTGGGTCAGTGCTATTGTCAGGGTTAGGTTTAGGGTCAGGATCTGGTGAAGGTCTGGGCCGGGGTCCGGTTTATGGTCAGGGTCAGGATTTGGATTGGGGTCAATATACGGTTCAGTTTCAGGATTAGATTTAGGGGAAAGGTTTGGGTTTGGAGTTAGGATTAGGTTTAGAAGTAGGGTTATGGTTCGGTTAGGGTTAGACAGCCTTAAGGTTAGGGTTAGGTTTTGGGTTAGGGTAGGGTTTAGTTTTATGTTTAGCCTCAGCATTAGGTTTAGGATCGTGGTTGGCATTAGATCAGGGATAGGGTTACCTTAAGGATTGCGGTTAGGGTCGGGAACACAGTCACGGTCAGGGTTAGGGTTAGGGTTAGGGTCAGGCTTAGGACTGTGTCAGGCTTAGGGTTAGGGTTAGGGTTAGGGTTAGGCTTAGGGTTAGGGTTAGGGTTAGGGTTAGGGTTAGGGTACGGGTTAGGGTTAGGGTTAGGGTACGGGTTAGGGTTAGGGTACGGGTTAGGGTACGGGTTAGGGTTAGGGTACGGGTTAGGGTACGGGTTAGGGTTAGGGTTAGGGTTAGGGTTAGGTTTAGGGTTAGGGTTAGGTTTATGGTCAGGCTCACAGTCAGAGTCAGGGTCAGCGTTTTCAATTAGTTTTAGGACCGGGTGAATTTTACGGTTATAGTTAGGTTCAGGGTTAGGGTTAGACATTGTTAGGGGCAGGGTTATCGTTAGGCGTAGTGTAGGGGTCAGGGTTAGGGTTAGGTTCAGGGTTAGGTTTATGGTCAGGCTCACAGTCAGTGTCAGGGTTAGGGTTAGTTTCAGAGTAAGGGTCAGGGTCAGGGATAGGTTTGGTGTCATGTTCAGTGTTATGGTTAGGGTCCAGTTCAGGATTATGGTCATGGTTAGAATAAGGCCTGCTTTATGTTTAGATTCTGGGTTATGATTAGGGTCCTGACTTAGTTTAGCTTTAGGGTTAGAGTTCTGGTCAGGCTCACGGTCTGGGTCAGAGTTAGGTTTATGGTCAGTGTCAGTGAAAGTATTAGGGTCAGGTTTAGGGTCAGGGCCAGGGTTCAGTTTAGGGTCAGGGCCAGGGTTCTGTTTAGGGTCAAAATTCGGATCAGGGTCAAGTTTTGGCAAAGTTCAGGGTAAGGGTCAGGTCAGATTCAGGGATAAATTCAGGGATAGGTTTAAAGTATGGGTTTGGGGTGAGAATTAGAATTAATTTGAGGATTAGTGTTACACTGGTTTAGGGTCAGGGTCTGCATTAGTTTTATGGGTTAGTTGTAGGGTTAGAATCATTGTTATGTTTTGTGTCATGGTCCATATCAGGGTCAGGGTCAGGGTTACCTTTAGGGTTACAGTTAGGGTCAGAATCACAGTCAGCTTCAGGGTTAGTGTTAGGGTCAGTGTAGGGTCACCGTTAGGGTCAGGTTTAGGTTTATGTTCAGGGTCTGGGTCAGGGTCAGGGTGAAGTTCAGAGCCAGTGTCAGGTTTAGGGTCAGGATCTGGTTTTGGTTTAGGGTCCACGTTCAGCTCAAGGACAGGGTTAGTTTTGGGTCAGTGCTATTGTCAGGGTTAGGTTTAGGGTCAGGATCTGGTGAAGGTCTGGGCCGGGGTCCGGATTATGGTCAGGGTCAGGATTTGGATTGGGGTCAATATACGGTTCAGTTTCAGGATTAGATTTAGGGGAAAGGTTTGGGTTTGGAGTTAGGATTAGGTTTAGAAGTAGGGTTATGGTTCGGTTAGGGTTAGACAGCCTTAAGGTTAGGGTTAGGTTTTGGGTTAGGGTAGGGTTTAGTTTTATGTTTAGCCTCAGCATTAGGTTTAGGATCGTGGTTGGCATTAGATCAGGGATAGGGTTACCTTAAGGATTGCGGTTAGGGTCGGGAACACAGTCACGGTCAGGGTTAGGGTTAGGGTTAGGGTCAGGCTTAGGACTGTGTCAGGCTTAGGGTTAGGGTTAGGGTTAGGCTTAGGGTTAGGGTTAGGCTTAGGGTTAGGGTTAGGGTACGGGTTAGGGTTAGGGTTAGGGTTAGGGTACGGGTTAGGGTACGGGTTAGGGTACGGGTTAGGTTTAGTGTTATGGTTAGGATTAGGGTTAGGGTTAGGTTTAGGGTTAGGGTTAGGTTTATGGTCAGGCTCACAGTCAGAATCAGGGTCAGCGTTTTCAGTTAGTTTTAGGACCGGGTTAATTTTAGGGTTATAGTTAGGTTCAGGGTTAGGGTTAGACATTGTTAGGGGCATGGTTATCGTTAGGCGTAGTGTAGGGGTCAGGGTTAGGGTTAGGTTCAGGGTTAGGTTTATGGTCAGGCTCACAGTCAGTGTCAGGGTTAGGGTTAGTTTCAGAGTAAGGGTCAGGGTCAGGGATAGGTTTGGTGTCATGTTCAGTGTTATGGTTAGGGTCCAGTTCAGGATTATGGTCATGGTTAGAATAAGGCCTGCTTTATGTTTAGATTCTGGGTTATGATTAGGGTCCTGACTTAGTTTAGCTTTAGGGTTAGAGTTCTGGTCAGGCTCACGGTCTGGGTCAGAGTTAGGTTTATGGTCAGTGTCAGTGAAAGTATTAGGGTCAGGTTTAGGGTCAGGGCCAGGGTTCAGTTTAGGGTCAGGGCCAGGGTTCTGTTTAGGGTCAAAATTCGGATCAGGGTCAAGTTTTGGCAAAGTTCAGGGTAAGGGTCAGGTCAGATTCAGGGATAAATTCAGGGATAGGTTTAAAGTATGGGTTTGGGGTGAGAATTAGAATTAATTTGAGGATTAGGGTTACACTGGTTTAGGGTCAGGGTCTGCATTAGTTTTATGGGTTAGTTGTAGGGTTAGAATCATTGTTATGTTTTGTGTCATGGTCCATATCAGGGTCAGGGTCAGGGTTACCTTTAGGGTTACAGTTAGGGTCAGAATCACAGTCAGCTTCAGGGTTAGTGTTAGGGTCAGTGTAGGGTCACCGTTAGGGTCAGGTTTAGGTTTATGTTCAGGGTCTGGGTCAGGGTCAGGGTGAAGTTCAGAGCCAGTGTCAGGTTTAGGGTCAGGATCTGGTTTTGGTTTAGGGTCCACGTTCAGCTCAAGGACAGGGTTAGTTTTGGGTCAGTGCTATTGTCAGGGTTAGGTTTAGGGTCAGGATCTGGTGAAGGTCTGGGCCGGGGTCCGGTTTATGGTCAGGGTCAGGATTTGGATTGGGGTCAATATACGGTTCAGTTTCAGGATTAGATTTAGGGGAAAGGTTTGGGTTTGGAGTTAGGATTAGGTTTAGAAGTAGGGTTATGGTTCGGTTAGGGTTAGACAGCCTTAAGGTTAGGGTTAGGTTTTGGGTTAGGGTAGGGTTTAGTTTTATGTTTAGCCTCAGCATTAGGTTTAGGATCGTGGTTGGCATTAGATCAGGGATAGGGTTACCTTAAGGATTGCGGTTAGGGTCGGGAACACAGTCACGGTCAGGGTTAGGGTTAGGGTTAGGGTCAGGCTTAGGACTGTGTCAGGCTTAGGGTTAGGGTTAGGGTTAGGCTTAGGCTTAGGGTTAGGGTTAGGGTTAGGGTACGGGTTAGGGTTAGGGTTAGGGTACGGGTTAGGGTTAGGGTACGGGTTAGGGTTAGGGTACGGTTTAGGGTACGGGTTAGGGTTAGGGTACGGGTTAGGGTTAGGGTTAGGGTTAGGGTTAGGGTAAGGTTTATGGTCAGGCTCACAGTCAGAGTCAGGGTCAGCGTTTTCAGTTAGTTTTAGGACCGGGTTAATTTTAGGGTTATAGTTAGGTTCAGGGTTAGGGTTAGACATTGTTAGGGGCAGGGTTATCGTTAGGCGTAGTGTAGGGGTCAGGGTTAGGGTTAGGTTCAGGGTTAGGTTTATGGTCAGGCTCACAGTCAGTGTCAGGGTTAGGGTTAGTTTCAGAGTAAGGGTCAGGGTCAGGGATAGGTTTGGTGTCATGTTCAGTGTTATGGTTAGGGTCCAGTTCAGGATTATGGTCATGGTTAGAATAAGGCCTGCTTTATGTTTAGATTCTGGGTTATGATTAGGGTCCTGACTTAGTTTAGCTTTAGGGTTAGAGTTCTGGTCAGGCTCACGGTCTGGGTCAGAGTTAGGTTTATGGTCAGTGTCAGTGAAAGTATTAGGGTCAGGTTTAGGGTCAGGGCCAGGGTTCAGTTTAGGGTCAGGGCCAGGGTTCTGTTTAGGGTCAAAATTCGGATCAGGGTCAAGTTTTGGCAAAGTTCAGGGTAAGGGTCAGGTCAGATTCAGGGATAAATTCAGGGATAGGTTTAAAGTATGGGTTTGGGGTGAGAATTAGAATTAATTTGAGGATTAGGGTTACACTGGTTTAGGGTCAGGGTCTGCATTAGTTTTATGGGTTAGTTGTAGGGTTAGAATCATTGTTATGTTTTGTGTCATGGTCCATATCAGGGTCAGGGTCAGGGTTACCTTTAGGGTTACAGTTAGGGTCAGAATCACAGTCAGCTTCAGGGTTAGTGTTAGGGTCAGTGTAGGGTCACCGTTAGGGTCAGGTTTAGGTTTATGTTCAGGGTCTGGGTCAGGGTCAGGGTGAAGTTCAGAGCCAGTGTCAGGTTTAGGGTCAGGATCTGGTTTTGGTTTAGGGTCCACGTTCAGCTCAAGGACAGGGTTAGTTTTGGGTCAGTGCTATTGTCAGGGTTAGGTTTAGGGTCAGGATCTGGTGAAGGTCTGGGCCGGGGTCCGGTTTATGGTCAGGGTCAGGATTTGGATTGGGGTCAATATACGGTTCAGTTTCAGGATTAGATTTAGGGGAAAGGTTTGGGTTTGGAGTTAGGATTAGGTTTAGAAGTAGGGTTATGGTTCGGTTAGGGTTAGACAGCCTTAAGGTTAGGGTTAGGTTTTGGGTTAGGGTAGGGTTTAGTTTTATGTTTAGCCTCAGCATTAGGTTTAGGATCGTGGTTGGCATTAGATCAGGGATAGGGTTACCTTAAGGATTGCGGTTAGGGTCGGGAACACAGTCACGGTCAGGGTTAGGGTTAGGGTTAGGGTCAGGCTTAGGACTGTGTCAGGCTTAGGTTTAGGGTTAGGGTTAGGGTTAGGCTTAGGGTTAGGGTTAGGGTTAGGGTTAGGGTACGGGTTAGGGTTAGGGTTAGGGTTAGGGTACGGGTTAGGGTTAGGGTACGGGTTAGGGTACGGGTTAGGGTTAGGGTACGGGTTAGGGTACGGGTTAGGGTTAGGGTTAGGGTTAGGGTTAGGTTTAGGGTTAGGGTTAGGTTTATGGTCAGGCTCACAGTCAGAGTCAGGGTCAGCGTTTTCAATTAGTTTTAGGACCGGGTGAATTTTACGGTTATAGTTAGGTTCAGGGTTATGGTTAGACATTGTTAGGGGCAGGGTTATCGTTAGGCGTAGTGTAGGGGTCAGGGTTAGGGTTAGGTTCAGGGTTAGGTTTATGGTCAGGCTCACAGTCAGTGTCAGGGTTAGGGTTAGTTTCAGAGTAAGGGTCAGGGTCAGGGATAGGTTTGGTGTCATGTTCAGTGTTATGGTTAGGGTCCAGTTCAGGATTATGGTCATGGTTAGAATAAGGCCTGCTTTATGTTTAGATTCTGGGTTATGATTAGGGTCCTGACTTAGTTTAGCTTTAGGGTTAGAGTTCTGGTCAGGCTCACGGTCTGGGTCAGAGTTAGGTTTATGGTCAGTGTCAGTGAAAGTATTAGGGTCAGGTTTAGGGTCAGGGCCAGGGTTCAGTTTAGGGTCAGGGCCAGGGTTCTGTTTAGGGTCAAAATTCGGATCAGGGTCAAGTTTTGGCAAAGTTCAGGGTAAGGGTCAGGTCAGATTCAGGGATAAATTCAGGGATAGGTTTAAAGTATGGGTTTGGGGTGAGAATTAGAATTAATTTGAGGATTAGGGTTACACTGGTTTAGGGTCAGGGTCTGCATTAGTTTTATGGGTTAGTTGTAGGGTTAGAATCATTGTTATGTTTTGTGTCATGGTCCATATCAGGGTCAGGGTCAGGGTTACCTTTAGGGTTACAGTTAGGGTCAGAATCACAGTCAGCTTCAGGGTTAGTGTTAGGGTCAGTGTAGGGTCACCGTTAGGGTCAGGTTTAGGTTTATGTTCAGGGTCTGGGTCAGGGTCAGGGTGAAGTTCAGAGCCAGTGTCAGGTTTAGGGTCAGGATCTGGTTTTGGTTTAGGGTCCACGTTCAGCTCAAGGACAGGGTTAGTTTTGGGTCAGTGCTATTGTCAGGGTTAGGTTTAGGGTCAGGATCTGGTGAAGGTCTGGGCCGGGGTCCGGATTATGGTCAGGGTCAGGATTTGGATTGGGGTCAATATACGGTTCAGTTTCAGGATTAGATTTAGGGGAAAGGTTTGGGTTTGGAGTTAGGATTAGGTTTAGAAGTAGGGTTATGGTTCGGTTAGGGTTAGACAGCCTTAAGGTTAGGGTTAGGTTTTGGGTTAGGGTAGGGTTTAGTTTTATGTTTAGCCTCAGCATTAGGTTTAGGATCGTGGTTGGCATTAGATCAGGGATAGGGTTACCTTAAGGATTGCGGTTAGGGTCGGGAACACAGTCACGGTCAGGGTTAGGGTTAGGGTTAGGGTCAGGCTTAGGACTGTGTCAGGCTTAGGGTTAGGGTTAGGGTTAGGCTTAGGGTTAGGGTTAGGCTTAGGGTTAGGGTTAGGGTACGGGTTAGGGTTAGGGTTAGGGTTAGGGTACGGGTTAGGGTACGGGTTAGGGTACGGGTTAGGTTTAGTGTTATGGTTAGGATTAGGGTTAGGGTTAGGTTTAGGGTTAGGGTTAGGTTTATGGTCAGGCTCACAGTCAGAATCAGGGTCAGCGTTTTCAGTTAGTTTTAGGACCGGGTTAATTTTAGGGTTATAGTTAGGTTCAGGGTTAGGGTTAGACATTGTTAGGGGCATGGTTATCGTTAGGCGTAGTGTAGGGGTCAGGGTTAGGGTTAGGTTCAGGGTTAGGTTTATGGTCAGGCTCACAGTCAGTGTCAGGGTTAGGGTTAGTTTCAGAGTAAGGGTCAGGGTCAGGGATAGGTTTGGTGTCATGTTCAGTGTTATGGTTAGGGTCCAGTTCAGGATTATGGTCATGGTTAGAATAAGGCCTGCTTTATGTTTAGATTCTGGGTTATGATTAGGGTCCTGACTTAGTTTAGCTTTAGGGTTAGAGTTCTGGTCAGGCTCACGGTCTGGGTCAGAGTTAGGTTTATGGTCAGTGTCAGTGAAAGTATTAGGGTCAGGTTTAGGGTCAGGGCCAGGGTTCAGTTTAGGGTCAGGGCCAGGGTTCTGTTTAGGGTCAAAATTCGGATCAGGGTCAAGTTTTGGCAAAGTTCAGGGTAAGGGTCAGGTCAGATTCAGGGATAAATTCAGGGATAGGTTTAAAGTATGGGTTTGGGGTGAGAATTAGAATTAATTTGAGGATTAGGGTTACACTGGTTTAGGGTCAGGGTCTGCATTAGTTTTATGGGTTAGTTGTAGGGTTAGAATCATTGTTATGTTTTGTGTCATGGTCCATATCAGGGTCAGGGTCAGGGTTACCTTTAGGGTTACAGTTAGGGTCAGAATCACAGTCAGCTTCAGGGTTAGTGTTAGGGTCAGTGTAGGGTCACCGTTAGGGTCAGGTTTAGGTTTATGTTCAGGGTCTGGGTCAGGGTCAGGGTGAAGTTCAGAGACAGTGTCAGGTTTAGGGTCAAGATCTGGTTTTGGTTTAGGGTCCACGTTCAGCTCAAGGACAGGGTTAGTTTTGGGTCAGTGCTATTGTCAGGGTTAGGTTTAGGGTCAGGATCTGGTGAAGGTCTGGGCCGGGGTCCGGATTATGGTGGGGTCAGGATTTGGATTGGGGTCAATATACGGTTCAGTTTCAGGATTAGATTTAGGGGAAAGGTTTGGGTTTGGAGTTAGGATTAGGTTTAGAAGTAGGGTTATGGTTCGGTTAGGGTTAGACAGCCTTAAGGTTAGGGTTAGGTTTTGGGTTAGGGTAGGGTTTAGTTTTATGTTTAGCCTCAGCATTAGGTTTAGGATCGTGGTTGGCATTAGATCAGGGATAGGGTTACCTTAAGGATTGCGGTTAGGGTCGGGAACACAGTCACGGTCAGGGTTAGGGTTAGGGTTAGGGTCAGGCTTAGGACTGTGTCAGGCTTAGGGTTAGGGTTAGGGTTAGGCTTAGGCTTAGGGTCAGGGTTAGGGTTAGGTTTAGGGTACGGGTTAGGGTTAGGGTTAGGGTACGGGTTAGGGTTAGGGTACGGGTTAGGGTTAGGGTACGGGTTAGGGTACGGGTTAGGGTTAGGGTACGGGTTAGGGTACGGGTTAGGGTACGGGTTAGGGTACGGGTTAGGGTTAGGGTTAGGGTTAGGTTTAGGGTTAGGGTTAGGTTTATGGTCAGGCTCACAGTCAGAGTCAGGGTCAGCGTTTTCAGTTAGTTTTAGGACCGGGTTAATTTTAGGGTTATAGTTAGGTTCAGGGTTAGGGTTAGACATTGTTAGGGGCAGGGTTATTGTTAGGCGTAGTGTAGGGGTCAGGGTTAGGGTTAGGTTCAGGGTTAGGTTTATGGTCAGGCTCACAGTCAGTGTCAGGGTTAGGGTTAGTTTCAGAGTAAGGGTCAGGGTCAGGGATAGGTTTGGTGTCATGTTCAGTGTTATGGTTAGGGTCCAGTTCAGGATTATGGTCATGGTTAGAATAAGGCCTGCTTTATGTTTAGATTCTGGGTTATGATTAGGGTCCTGACTTAGTTTAGCTTTAGGGTTAGAGTTCTGGTCAGGCTCACGGTCTGGGTCAGAGTTAGGTTTATGGTCAGTGTCAGTGAAAGTATTAGGGTCAGGTTTAGGGTCAGGGCCAGGGTTCAGTTTAGGGTCAGGGCCAGGGTTCTGTTTAGGGTCAAAATTCGGATCAGGGTCAAGTTTTGGCAAAGTTCAGGGTAAGGGTCAGGTCAGATTCAGGGATAAATTCAGGGATAGGTTTAAAGTATGGGTTTGGGGTGAGAATTAGAATTAATTTGAGGATTAGGGTTACACTGGTTTAGGGTCAGGGTCTGCATTAGTTTTATGGGTTAGTTGTAGGGTTAGAATCATTGTTATGTTTTGTGTCATGGTCCATATCAGGGTCAGGGTCAGGGTTACCTTTAGGGTTACAGTTAGGGTCAGAATCACAGTCAGCTTCAGGGTTAGAGTTAGGGTCAGTGTAGGGTCACCGTTAGGGTCAGGTTTAGGTTTATGTTCAGGGTCTGGGTCAGGGTCAGGGTGAAGTTCAGAGCCAGTGTCAGGTTTAGGGTCAGGATCTGGTTTTGGTTTAGGGTCCACGTTCAGCTCAAGGACAGGGTTAGTTTTGGGTCAGTGCTATTGTCAGGGTTAGGTTTAGGGTCAGGATCTGGTGAAGGTCTGGGCCGGGGTCCGGTTTATGGTCAGGGTCAGGATTTGGATTGGGGTCAATATACGGTTCAGTTTCAGGATTAGATTTAGGGGAAAGGTTTGGGTTTGGAGTTAGGATTAGGTTTAGAAGTAGGGTTATGGTTCGGTTAGGGTTAGACAGCCTTAAGGTTAGGGTTAGGTTTTGGGTTAGGGTAGGGTTTAGTTTTATGTTTAGCCTCAGCATTAGGTTTAGGATCGTGGTTGGCATTAGATCAGGGATAGGGTTACCTTAAGGATTGCGGTTAGGGTCGGGAACACAGTCACGGTCAGGGTTAGGGTTAGGGTTAGGGTCAGGCTTAGGACTGTGTCAGGCTTAGGGTTAGGGTTAGGGTTAGGCTTAGGCTTAGGGTTAGGGTTAGGGTTAGGGTTAGGGTACGGGTTAGGGTTAGGGTTAGGGTACGGGTTAGGGTTAGGGTACGGGTTAGGGTACGGGTTAGGGTTAGGGTACGGGTTAGGGTATGGGTACGGTTTAGGGTACGGGTTAGGGTTAGGGTTAGGGTTAGGGTTAGGGTTAGGTTTATGGTCAGGCTCACAGTCAGAGTCAGGGTCAGCGTTTTCAGTTAGTTTTAGGACCGGGTTAATTTTAGGGTTATAGTTAGGTTCAGGGTTAGGGTTAGACATTGTTAGGGGCAGGGTTATCGTTAGGCGTAGTGTAGGGGTCAGGGTTAGGGTTAGGTTCAGGGTTAGGTTTATGGTCAGGCTCACAGTCAGTGTCAGGGTTAGGGTTAGTTTCAGAGTAAGGGTCAGGGTCAGGGATATGTTTGGTGTCATGTTCAGTGTTATGGTTAGGGTCCAGTTCAGGATTATGGTCATGGTTAGAATAAGGCCTGCTTTATGTTTAGATTCTGGGTTATGATTAGGGTCCTGACTTAGTTTAGCTTTAGGGTTAGAGTTCTGGTCAGGCTCACGGTCTGGGTCAGAGTTAGGTTTATGGTCAGTGTCAGTGAAAGTATTAGGGTCAGGTTTAGGGTCAGGGCCAGGGTTCAGTTTAGGGTCAGGGCCAGGGTTCTGTTTAGGGTCAAAATTCGGATCAGGGTCAAGTTTTGGCAAAGTTCAGGGTAAGGGTCAGGTCAGATTCAGGGATAAATTCAGGGATAGGTTTAAAGTATGGGTTTGGGGTGAGAATTAGAATTAATTTGAGGATTAGGGTTACACTGGTTTAGGGTCAGGGTCTGCATTAGTTTTATGGGTTAGTTGTAGGGTTAGAATCATTGTTATGTTTTGTGTCATGGTCCATATCAGGGTCAGGGTCAGGGTTACCTTTAGGGTTACAGTTAGGGTCAGAATCACAGTCAGCTTCAGGGTTAGTGTTAGGGTCAGTGTAGGGTCACCGTTAGGGTCAGGTTTAGGTTTATGTTCAGGGTCTGGGTCAGGGTCAGGGTGAAGTTCAGAGCCAGTGTCAGGTTTAGGGTCAGGATCTGGTTTTGGTTTAGGGTCCACGTTCAGCTCAAGGACAGGGTTAGTTTTGGGTCAGTGCTATTGTCAGGGTTAGGTTTAGGGTCAGGATCTGGTGAAGGTCTGGGCCGGGGTCCGGTTTATGGTCAGGGTCAGGATTTGGATTGGGGTCAATATACGGTTCAGTTTCAGGATTAGATTTAGGGGAAAGGTTTGGGTTTGGAGTTAGGATTAGGTTTAGAAGTAGGGTTATGGTTCGGTTAGGGTTAGACAGCCTTAAGGTTAGGGTTAGGTTTTGGGTTAGGGTAGGGTTTAGTTTTATGTTTAGCCTCAGCATTAGGTTTAGGATCGTGGTTGGCATTAGATCAGGGATAGGGTTACCTTAAGGATTGCGGTTAGGGTCGGGAACACAGTCACGGTCAGGGTTAGGGTTAGGGTTAGGGTCAGGCTTAGGACTGTGTCAGGCTTAGGGTTAGGGTTAGGGTTAGGCTTAGGCTTAGGGTTAGGGTTAGGGTTAGGGTTAGGGTACGGGTTAGGGTTAGGGTTAGGGTACGGGTTAGGGTTAGGGTACGGGTTAGGGTTAGGGTACGGGTTAGGGTACGGGTTAGGGTTAGGGTACGGGTTAGGGTACGGGTTAGGGTACGGGTTAGGGTACGGGTTAGGGTTAGGGTTAGGGTTAGGGTTAGGTTTAGGGTTAGGGTTAGGTTTATGGTCAGGCTCACAGTCAGAGTCAGGGTCAGCGTTTTCAGTTAGTTTTAGGACCGGGTTAATTTTAGGGTTATAGTTAGGTTCAGGGTTAGGGTTAGACATTGTTAGGGCCAGGGTTATCATTAGGCGTAGTGTAGGGGTCAGGGTTAGGGTTAGGTTCAGGGTTAGGTTTATGGTCAGGCTCACAGTCAGTGTCAGGGTTAGGGTTAGTTTCAGAGTAAGGGTCAGGGTCAGGGATAGGTTTGGTGTCATGTTCAGTGTTATGGTTAGGGTCCAGTTCAGGATTATGGTCATGGTTAGAATAAGGCCTGCTTTATGTT
Organism: Neogale vison; assembly: GCF_020171115.1. Classification (NCBI taxonomy): domain Eukaryota; kingdom Metazoa; phylum Chordata; class Mammalia; order Carnivora; family Mustelidae; genus Neogale; species Neogale vison. The sequence goes on from NW_025334878.1 coordinate 1,415,618, forward strand.
TAGATTCTGGGTTATGATTAGGGTCCTGACTTAGTTTAGCTTTAGGGTTAGAGTTCTGGTCAGGCTCACGGTCTGGGTCAGAGTTAGGTTTATGGTCAGTGTCAGTGAAAGTATTAGGGTCAGGTTTAGGGTCAGGGCCAGGGTTCAGTTTAGGGTCAGGGCCAGGGTTCTGTTTAGGGTCAAAATTCGGATCAGGGTCAAGTTTTGGCAAAGTTCAGGGTAAGGGTCAGGTCAGATTCAGGGATAAATTCAGGGATAGGTTTAAAGTATGGGTTTGGGGTGAGAATTAGAATTAATTTGAGGATTAGGGTTACACTGGTTTAGGGTCAGGGTCTGCATTAGTTTTATGGGTTAGTTGTAGGGTTAGAATCATTGTTATGTTTTGTGTCATGGTCCATATCAGGGTCAGGGTCAGGGTTACCTTTAGGGTTACAGTTAGGGTCAGAATCACAGTCAGCTTCAGGGTTAGTGTTAGGGTCAGTGTAGGGTCACCGTTAGGGTCAGGTTTAGGTTTATGTTCAGGGTCTGGGTCAGGGTCAGGGTGAAGTTCAGAGCCAGTGTCAGGTTTAGGGTCAGGATCTGGTTTTGGTTTAGGGTCCACGTTCAGCTCAAGGACAGGGTTAGTTTTGGGTCAGTGCTATTGTCAGGGTTAGGTTTAGGGTCAGGATCTGGTGAAGGTCTGGGCCGGGGTCCGGTTTATGGTCAGGGTCAGGATTTGGATTGGGGTCAATATACGGTTCAGTTTCAGGATTAGATTGAGGGGAAAGGTTTGGGTTTGGAGTTAGGATTAGGTTTAGAAGTAGGGTTATGGTTCGGTTAGGGTTAGACAGCCTTAAGGTTAGGGTTAGGTTTTGGGTTAGGGTAGGGTTTAGTTTTATGTTTAGCCTCAGCATTAGGTTTAGGATCGTGGTTGGCATTAGATCAGGGATAGGGTTACCTTAAGGATTGCGGTTAGGGTCGGGAACACAGTCACGGTCAGGGTTAGGGTTAGGGTTAGGGTCAGGCTTAGGACTGTGTCAGGCTTAGGGTTAGGGTTAGGGTACGGGTTAGGGTTAGGGTACGGGATAGGGTTAGGGTACGGGTTAGGGTACGGGTTAGGGTTAGGGTACGGGTTAGGGTACGGGTTAGGGTACGGGTTAGGTTTAGGGTTATGGTTAGGGTTAGGGTTAGGGTTAGGTTTAGGGTTAGGGTTAGGTTTATGGTCAGGCTCACATTCAGAGTCAGGGTCAGCGTTTTCAGTTAGTTTTAGGACCGGGTTAATTTTAGGGTTATATTTAGGTTCAGGGTTAGGGTTAGACATTGTTAGGGGCAGGGTTATCGTTAGGCGTAGTGTAGGGGTCAGGGTTAGGGTTAGGTTCAGGGTTAGGTTTATGGTCAGGCTCACAGTCAGTGTCAGGGTTAGGGTTAGTTTCAGAGTAAGGGTCAGGGTCAGGGATATGTTTGGTGTCATGTTCAGTGTTATGGTTAGGGTCCAGTTCAGGATTATGGTCATGGTTAGAATAAGGCCTGCTTTATGTTTAGATTCTGGGTTATGATTAGGGTCCTGACTTAGTTTAGCTTTAGGGTTAGAGTTCTGGTCAGGCTCACGGTCTGGGTCAGAGTTAGGTTTATGGTCAGTGTCAGTGAAAGTATTAGGGTCAGGTTTAGGGTCAGGGCCAGGGTTCAGTTTAGGGTCAGGGCCAGGGTTCTGTTTAGGGTCAAAATTCGGATCAGGGTCAAGTTTTGGCAAAGTTCAGGGTAAGGGTCAGGTCAGATTCAGGGATAAATTCAGGGATAGGTTTAAAGTATGGGTTTGGGGTGAGAATTAGAATTAATTTGAGGATTAGGGTTACACTGGTTTAGGGTCAGGGTCTGCATTAGTTTTATGGGTTAGTTGTAGGGTTAGAATCATTGTTATGTTTTGTGTCATGGTCCATATCAGGGTCAGGGTCAGGGTTACCTTTAGGGTTACAGTTAGGGTCAGAATCACAGTCAGCTTCAGGGTTAGTGTTAGGGTCAGTGTAGGGTCACCGTTAGGGTCAGGTTTAGGTTTATGTTCAGGGTCTGGGTCAGGGTCAGGGTGAAGTTCAGAGCCAGTGTCAGGTTTAGGGTCAGGATCTGGTTTTGGTTTAGGGTCCACGTTCAGCTCAAGGACAGGGTTAGTTTTGGGTCAGTGCTATTGTCAGGGTTAGGTTTAGGGTCAGCATCTGGTGAAGGTCTGGGCCGGGGTCCGGTTTATGGTCAGGGTCAGGATTTGGATTGGGGTCAATATACGGTTCAGTTTCAGGATTAGATTTAGGGGAAAGGTTTGGGTTTGGAGTTAGGATTAGGTTTAGAAGTAGGGTTATGGTTCGGTTAGGGTTAGACAGCCTTAAGGTTAGGGTTAGGTTTTGGGTTAGGGTAGGGTTTAGTTTTATGTTTAGCCTCAGCATTAGGTTTAGGATCGTGGTTGGCATTAGATCAGGGATAGGGTTACCTTAAGGATTGCGGTTAGGGTCGGGAACACAGTCACGGTCAGGGTTAGGGTTAGGGTTAGGGTCAGGCTTAGGACTGTGTCAGGCTTAGGGTTAGGGTTAGGGTTAGGCTTAGGCTTAGGGTTAGGGTTAGGGTTAGGGTACGGGTTAGGGTTAGGGTTAGGGTACGGGTTAGGGTTAGGGTACGGGTTAGGGTTAGGGTACGGGTTAGGGTACGGGTTAGGGTTAGGGTACGGGTTAGGGTACGGGTTAGGGTACGGGTTAGGTTTAGGGTTATAGTTAGGGTTAGGGTTAGGGTTAGGTTTAGGGTTAGGGTTAGGTTTATGGTCAGGCTCACATTCAGAGTCAGGGTCAGCGTTTTCAGTTAGTTTTAGGACCGGGTTAATTTTAGGGTTATAGTTAGGTTCAGGGTTAGGGTTAGACATTGTTAGGGGCATGGTTATCGTTAGGCGTAGTGTAGGGGTCAGGGTTAGGGTTAGGTTCAGGGTTAGGTTTATGGTCAGGCTCACAGTCAGTGTCAGGGTTAGGGTTAGTTTCAGAGTAAGGGTCAGGGTCAGGGATATGTTTGGTGTCATGTTCAGTGTTATGGTTAGGGTCCAGTTCAGGATTATGGTCATGGTTAGAATAAGGCCTGCTTTATGTTTAGATTCTGGGTTATGATTAGGGTCCTGACTTAGTTTAGCTTTAGGGTTAGAGTTCTGGTCAGGCTCACGGTCTGGGTCAGAGTTAGGTTTATGGTCAGTGTCAGTGAAAGTATTAGGGTCAGGTTTAGGGTCAGGGCCAGGGTTCAGTTTAGGGTCAGGGCCAGGGTTCTGTTTAGGGTCAAAATTCGGATCAGGGTCAAGTTTTGGCAAAGTTCAGGGTAAGGGTCAGGTCAGATTCAGGGATAAATTCAGGGATAGGTTTAAAGTATGGGTTTGGGGTGAGAATTAGAATTAATTTGAGGATTAGGGTTACACTGGTTTAGGGTCAGGGTCTGCATTAGTTTTATGGGTTAGTTGTAGGGTTAGAATCATTGTTATGTTTTGTGTCATGGTCCATATCAGGGTCAGGGTCAGGGTTACCTTTAGGGTTACAGTTAGGGTCAGAATCACAGTCAGCTTCAGGGTTAGTGTTAGGGTCAGTGTAGGGTCACCGTTAGGGTCAGGTTTAGGTTTATGTTCAGGGTCTGGGTCAGGGTCAGGGTGAAGTTCAGAGCCAGTGTCAGGTTTAGGGTCAGGATCTGGTTTTGGTTTAGGGTCCACGTTTAGCTCAAGGACAGAGTTAGTTTTGGGTCAGTGCTATTGTCAGGGTTAGGTTTAGGGTCAGGATCTGGTGAAGGTCTGGGCCGGGGTCCGGTTTATGGTCAGGGTCAGGATTTGGATTGGGGTCAATATACGGTTCAGTTTCAGGATTAGATTTAGGGGAAAGGTTTGGGTTTGGAGTTAGGATTAGGTTTAGAAGTAGGGTTATGGTTCGGTTAGGGTTAGACAGCCTTAAGGCTAGGGTTAGGTTTTGGGTTAGGGTAGGGTTTAGTTTTATGTTTAGCCTCAGCATTAGGTTTAGGATCGTGGTTGGCATTAGATCAGGGATAGGGTTACCTTAAGGATTGCGGTTAGGGTCGGGAACACAGTCACGGTCAGGGTTAGGGTTAGGGTTAGGGTCAGGCTTAGGACTGTGTCAGGCTTAGGGTTAGGGTTAGGGTTAGGCTTAGGCTTAGGGTTAGGGTTAGGGTTAGGGTACGGGTTAGGGTACGGGTTAGGGTACGGGTTAGGGTTAGGGTACGGGTTAGGGTTAGGGTACGGGTTAGGGTACGGGTTAGGGTTAGGGTACGGGTTAGGGTACGGGTTAGGGTACGGGTTAGGGTACGGGTTAGGGTACGGGTTAGGTTTAGGGTTAGGGTTAGGGTTAGGGTTAGGGTTATGGTCAGGCTCACAGTCAGAGTCAGGGTCAGCGTTTTCAGTTAGTTTTAGGACCGGGTTAATTTTAGGGTTATAGTTAGGTTCAGGGTTAGGGTTAGACATTGTTAGGAGCAGGGTTATCGTTAGGCGTAGTGTAGGGGTCAGGGTTAGGGTTAGGTTCAGGGTTAGGTTTATGGTCAGGCTCACCGTCAGTGTCAGGGTTAGGGTTAGTTTCAGAGTAAGGGTCAGGGTCAGGGATAGGTTTGGTGTCATGTTCAGTGTTATGGTTAGGGTCCAGTTCAGGATTATGGTCATGGTTAGAATAAGGCCTGCTTTATGTTTAGATTCTGGGTTATGATTAGGGTCCTGACTTAGTTTAGCTTTAGGGTTAGAGTTCTGGTCAGGCTCACGGTCTGGGTCAGAGTTAGGTTTATGGTCAGTGTCAGTGAAAGTATTAGGGTCAGGTAAGGGTCAGGGCCAGGGTTCAGTTTAGCGTCAGGGCCAGGGTTCTGTTTATGGTCAAAATTCGGATCAGGGTCAAGTTTTGGCAAAGTTCAGGGTAAGGGTCAGGTCAGATTCAGGGATAAATTCAGGGATAGGTTTAAAGTATGGGTTTGGGGTGAGAATTAGAATTAATTTGAGGATTAGGGTTACACTGGTTTAGGGTCAGGGTCTGCATTAGTTTTATGGGTTAGTTGTAGGGTTAGAATCATTGTTATGTTTTGTGTCATGGTCCATATCAGGGTCAGGGTCAGGGTTACCTTTAGGGTTACAGTTAGGGTCAGAATCAGAGTCAGCTTCAGGGTTAGTGTTAGGGTCAGTGTAGGGTCACCGTTAGGGTCAGGTTTAGGTTTATGTTCAGGGTCTGGGTCAGGGTCAGGGTGAAGTTCAGAGCCAGTGTCAGGTTTAGGGTCAGGATCTGGTTTTGGTTTAGGGTCCACGTTCAGCTCAAGGACAGGGTTAGTTTTGGGTCAGTGCTATTGTCAGGGTTAGGTTTAGGGTCAGGATCTGGTGAAGGTCTGGGCCGGGGTCCGGTTTATGGTCAGGGTCAGGATTTGGATTGGGGTCAATATACGGTTCAGTTTCAGGATTAGATTTAGGGGAAAGGTTTGGGTTTGGAGTTAGGATTAGGTTTAGAAGTAGGGTTATGGTTCGGTTAGGGTTAGACAGCCTTAAGGTTAGGGTTAGGTTTTGGGTTAGGGTAGGGTTTAGTTTTATGTTTAGCCTCAGCATTAGGTTTAGGATCGTGGTTGGCATTAGATCAGGGATAGGGTTACCTTAAGGATTGCGGTTAGGGTCGGGAACACAGTCACGGTCAGGGTTAGGGTTAGGGTTAGGGTCAGGCTTAGGACTGTGTCAGGCTTAGGGTTAGGGTTAGGGTACGGGTTAGGGTTAGGGTACGGGATAGGGTTAGGGTACGGGTTAGGGTACGGGTTAGGGTTAGGGTACGGGTTAGGGTACGGGTTAGGGTACGGGTTAGGTTTAGGGTTATGGTTAGGGTTAGGGTTAGGGTTAGGTTTAGGGTTAGGGTTAGGTTTATGGTCAGGCTCACATTCAGAGTCAGGGTCAGCGTTTTCAGTTAGTTTTAGGACCGGGTTAATTTTAGGGTTATATTTAGGTTCAGGGTTAGGGTTAGACATTGTTATGGGCAGGGTTATCGTTAGGCGTAGTGTAGGGGTCAGGGTTAGGGTTAGGTTCAGGGTTAGGTTTATGGTCAGGCTCACAGTCAGTGTCAGGGTTAGGGTTAGTTTCAGAGTAAGGGTCAGGGTCAGGGATAGGTTTGGTGTCATGTTCAGTGTTATGGTTAGGGTCCAGTTCAGGATTATGGTCATGGTTAGAATAAGGCCTGCTTTATGTTTAGATTCTGGGTTATGATTAGGGTCCTGACTTAGTTTAGCTTTAGGGTTAGAGTTCTGGTCAGGCTCACGGTCTGGGTCAGAGTTAGGTTTATGGTCAGTGTCAGTGAAAGTATTAGGGTCAGGTTTAGGGTCAGGGCCAGGGTTCAGTTTAGGGTCAGGGCCAGGGTTCTGTTTAGGGTCAAAATTCGGATCAGGGTCAAGTTTTGGCAAAGTTCAGGGTAAGGGTCAGGTCAGATTCAGGGATAAATTCAGGGATAGGTTTAAAGTATGGGTTTGGGGTGAGAATTAGAATTAATTTGAGGATTAGGGTTACACTGGTTTAGGGTCAGGGTCTGCATTAGTTTTATGGGTTAGTTGTAGGGTTAGAATCATTGTTATGTTTTGTGTCATGGTCCATATCAGGGTCAGGGTCAGGGTTACCTTTAGGGTTACAGTTAGGGTCAGAATCACAGTCAGCTTCAGGGTTAGTGTTAGGGTCAGTGTAGGGTCACCGTTAGGGTCAGGTTTAGGTTTATGTTCAGGGTCTGGGTCAGGGTCAGGGTGAAGTTCAGAGCCAGTGTCAGGTTTAGGGTCAGGATCTGGTTTTGGTTTAGGGTCCACGTTCAGCTCAAGGACAGGGTTAGTTTTGGGTCAGTGCTATTGTCAGGGTTAGGTTTAGGGTCAGGATCTGGTGAAGGTCTGGGCCGGGGTCCGGTTTATGGTCAGGGTCAGGATTTGGATTGGGGTCAATATACGGTTCAGTTTCAGGATTAGATTTAGGGGAAAGGTTTGGGTTTGGAGTTAGGATTAGGTTTAGAAGTAGGGTTATGGTTCGGTTAGGGTTAGACAGCCTTAAGGTTAGGGTTAGGTTTTGGGTTAGGGTAGGGTTTAGTTTTATGTTTAGCCTCAGCATTAGGTTTAGGATCGTGGTTGGCATTAGATCAGGGATAGGGTTACCTTAAGGATTGCGGTTAGGGTCGGGAACACAGTCACGGTCAGGGTTAGGGTTAGGGTTAGGGTCAGGCTTAGGACTGTGTCAGGCTTAGGGTTAGGGTTAGGGTTAGGCTTAGGGTTAGGGTTAGGGTTAGGGTTAGGGTACGGGTTAGGGTACGGGTTAGGGTACGGGTTAGGGTTAGGGTACGGGTTAGGGTTAGGGTACGGGTTAGGGTACGGGTTAGGGTTAGGGTACGGGTTAGGGTACGGGTTAGGGTACGGGTTAGGTTTAGGGTTATAGTTAGGGTTAGGGTTAGGGTTAGGTTTAGGGTTAGGGTTAGGTTTATGGTCAGGCTCACATTCAGAGTCAGGGTCAGCGTTTTCAGTTAGTTTTAGGACCGGGTTAATTTTAGGGTTATAGTTAGGTTCAGGGTTAGGGTTAGACATTGTTAGGGGCATGGTTATCGTTAGGCGTAGTGTAGGGGTCAGGGTTAGGGTTAGGTTCAGGGTTAGGTTTATGGTCAGGCTCACAGTCAGTGTCAGGGTTAGGGTTAGTTTCAGAGTAAGGGTCAGGGTCAGGGATAGGTTTGGTGTCATGTTCAGTGTTATGGTTAGGGTCCAGTTCAGGATTATGGTCATGGTTAGAATAAGGCCTGCTTTATGTTTAGATTCTGGGTTATGATTAGGGTCCTGACTTAGTTTAGCTTTAGGGTTAGAGTTCTGGTCAGGCTCACGGTCTGGGTCAGAGTTAGGTTTATGGTCAGTGTCAGTGAAAGTATTAGGGTCAGGTTTAGGGTCAGGGCCAGGGTTCAGTTTAGGGTCAGGGCCAGGGTTCTGTTTAGGGTCAAAATTCGGATCAGGGTCAAGTTTTGGCAAAGTTCAGGGTAAGGGTCAGGTCAGATTCAGGGATAAATTCAGGGATAGGTTTAAAGTATGGGTTTGGGGTGAGAATTAGAATTAATTTGAGGATTAGGGTTACACTGGTTTAGGGTCAGGGTCTGCATTAGTTTTATGGGTTAGTTGTAGGGTTAGAATCATTGTTATGTTTTGTGTCATGGTCCATATCAGGGTCAGGGTCAGGGTTACCTTTAGGGTTACAGTTAGGGTCAGAATCACAGTCAGCTTCAGGGTTAGTGTTAGGGTCAGTGTAGGGTCACCGTTAGGGTCAGGTTTAGGTTTATGTTCAGGGTCTGGGTCAGGGTCAGGGTGAAGTTCAGAGCCAGTGTCAGGTTTAGGGTCAGGATCTGGTTTTGGTTTAGGGTCCACGTTCAGCTCAAGGACAGAGTTAGTTTTGGGTCAGTGCTATTGTCAGGGTTAGGTTTAGGGTCAGGATCTGGTGAAGGTCTGGGCCGGGGTCCGGTTTATGGTCAGGATCAGGATTTGGATTGGGGTCAATATACGGTTCAGTTTCAGGATTAGATTTAGGGGAAAGGTTTGGGTTTGGAGTTAGGATTAGGTTTAGAAGTAGGGTTATGGTTCGGTTAGGGTTAGACAGCCTTAAGGCTAGGGTTAGGTTTTGGGTTAGGGTAGGGTTTAGTTTTATGTTTAGCCTCAGCATTAGGTTTAGGATCGTGGTTGGCATTAGATCAGGGATAGGGTTACCTTAAGGATTGCGGTTAGGGTCGGGAACACAGTCACGGTCAGGGTTAGGGTTAGGGTTAGGGTCAGGCTTAGGACTGTGTCAGGCTTAGGGTTAGGGTTAGGGTTAGGCTTAGGCTTAGGGTTAGGGTTAGGGTTAGGGTTAGGGTACGGGTTAGGGTACGGGTTAGGGTACGGGTTAGGGTTAGGGTACGGGTTAGGGTTAGGGTAGGGGTTAGGGTACGGGTTAGGGTACGGGTTAGGGTACGGGTTAGGGTACGGGTTAGGTTTAGGGTTAGGGTTAGGGTTAGGGTTAGGGTTATGGTCAGGCTCACAGTCAGAGTCAGGGTCAGCGTTTTCAGTTAGTTTTAGGACCGGGTTAATTTTAGGGTTATAGTTAGGTTCAGGGTTAGGGTTAGACATTGTTAGGAGCAGGGTTATCGTTAGGCGTAGTGTAGGGGTCAGGGTTAGGGTTAGGTTCAGGGTTAGGTTTATGGTCAGGCTCACCGTCAGTGTCAGGGTTAGGGTTAGTTTCAGAGTAAGGGTCAGGGTCAGGGATAGGTTTGGTGTCATGTTCAGTGTTATGGTTAGGGTCCAGTTCAGGATTATGGTCATGGTTAGAATAAGGCCTGCTTTATGTTTAGATTCTGGGTTATGATTAGGGTCCTGACTTAGTTTAGCTTTAGGGTTAGAGTTCTGGTCAGGCTCACGGTCTGGGTCAGAGTTAGGTTTATGGTCAGTGTCAGTGAAAGTATTAGGGTCAGGTAAGGGTCAGGGCCAGGGTTCAGTTTAGCGTCAGGGCCAGGGTTCTGTTTATGGTCAAAATTCGGATCAGGGTCAAGTTTTGGCAAAGTTCAGGGTAAGGGTCAGGTCAGATTCAGGGATAAATTCAGGGATAGGTTTAAAGTATGGGTTTGGGGTGAGAATTAGAATTAATTTGAGGATTAGGGTTACACTGGTTTAGGGTCAGGGTCTGCATTAGTTTTATGGGTTAGTTGTAGGGTTAGAATCATTGTTATGTTTTGTGTCATGGTCCATATCAGGGTCAGGGTCAGGGTTACCTTTAGGGTTACAGTTAGGGTCAGAATCAGAGTCAGCTTCAGGGTTAGTGTTAGGGTCAGTGTAGGGTCACCGTTAGGGTCAGGTTTAGGTTTATGTTCAGGGTCTGGGTCAGGGTCAGGGTGAAGTTCAGAGCCAGTGTCAGGTTTAGGGTCAGGATCTGGTTTTGGTTTAGGGTCCACGTTCAGCTCAAGGACAGGGTTAGTTTTGGGTCAGTGCTATTGTCAGGGTTAGGTTTAGGGTCAGGATCTGGTGAAGGTCTGGGCCGGGGTCCGGTTTATGGTCAGGGTCAGGATTTGGATTGGGGTCAATATACGGTTCAGTTTCAGGATTAGATTTAGGGGAAAGGTTTGGGTTTGGAGTTAGGATTAGGTTTAGAAGTAGGGTTATGGTTCGGTTAGGGTTAGACAGCCTTAAGGTTAGGGTTAGGTTTTGGGTTAGGGTAGGGTTTAGTTTTATGTTTAGCCTCAGCATTAGGTTTAGGATCGTGGTTGGCATTAGATCAGGGATAGGGTTACCTTAAGGATTGCGGTTAGGGTCGGGAACACAGTCACGGTCAGGGTTAGGGTTAGGGTTAGGGTCAGGCTTAGGACTGTGTCAGGCTTAGGGTTAGGGTTAGGGTTAGGCTTAGGGTTAGGGTTAGGGTTAGGGTTAGGGTACGGGTTAGGGTTAGGGTTAGGGTACGGGTTAGGGTTAGGGTACGGGTTAGGGTTAGGGTACGGGTTAGGGTACGGGTTAGGGTACGGGTTAGGGTACGGGTTAGGGTACGGGTTAGGGTTAGGGTTAGGGTTAGGGTTAGGTTTAGGGTTAGGGTTATGTTTATGGTCAGGCTCACAGTCAGAGTCAGGGTCAGCGTTTTCAGTTAGTTTTAGGACCGGGTTAATTTTAGGGTTATAGTTAGGTTCAGGGTTAGGGTTAGACATTGTTAGGGGCAGGGTTATCGTTAGGCGTAGTGTAGGGGTCAGGGTTAGGGTTAGGTTCAGGGTTAGGTTTATGGTCAGGCTCACAGTCAGTGTCAGGGTTAGGGTTAGTTTCAGAGTAAGGGTCAGGGTCAGGGATAGGTTTGGTGTCATGTTCAGTGTTATGGATAGGGTCCAGTTCAGGATTATGGTCATGGTTAGAATAAGGCCTGCTTTATGTTTAGATTCTGGGTTATGATTAGGGTCCTGACTTAGTTTAGCTTTAGGGTTAGAGTTCTGGTCAGGCTCACGGTCTGGGTCAGAGTTAGGTTTATGGTCAGTGTCAGTGAAAGTATTAGGGTCAGGTTTAGGGTCAGGGCCAGGGTTCAGTTTAGGGTCAGGGCCAGGGTTCTGTTTAGGGTCAAAATTCGGATCAGGGTCAAGTTTTGGCAAAGTTCAGGGTAAGGGTCAGGTCAGATTCAGGGATAAATTCAGGGATAGGTTTAAAGTATGGGTTTGGGGTGAGAATTAGAATTAATTTGAGGATTAGGGTTACACTGGTTTAGGGTCAGGGTCTGCATTAGTTTTATGGGTTAGTTGTAGGGTTAGAATCATTGTTATGTTTTGTGTCATGGTCCATATCAGGGTCAGGGTCAGGGTTACCTTTAGGGTTACAGTTAGGGTCAGAATCACAGTCAGCTTCAGGGTTAGTGTTAGGGTCAGTGTAGGGTCACTGTTAGGGTCAGGTTTAGGTTTATGTTCAGGGTCTGGGTCAGGGTCAGGGTGAAGTTCAGAGCCAGTGTCAGGTTTAGGGTCAGGATCTGGTTTTGGTTTAGGGTCCACGTTCAGCTCAAGGACAGGGTTAGTTTTGGGTCAGTGCTATTGTCAGGGTTAGGTTTAGGGTCAGGATCTGGTGAAGGTCTGGGCCGGGGTCCGGATTATGGTCAGGGTCAGGATTTGGATTGGGGTCAATATACGGTTCAGTTTCAGGATTAGATTTAGGGGAAAGGTTTGGGTTTGGAGTTAGGATTAGGTTTAGAAGTAGGGTTATGGTTCGGTTAGGGTTAGACAGCCTTAAGGTTAGGGTTAGGTTTTGGGTTAGGGTAGGGTTTAGTTTTATGTTTAGCCTCAGCATTAGGTTTAGGATCGTGGTTGGCATTAGATCAGGGATAGGGTTACCTTAAGGATTGCGGTTAGGGTCGGGAACACAGTCACGGTCAGGGTTAGGGTTAGGGTTAGGGTCAGGCTTAGGACTGTGTCAGGCTTAGGGTTAGGGTTAGGGTTAGGCTTAGGCTTAGGGTTAGGGTTAGGGTTAGGGTTAGGGTACGGGTTAGGGTTAGGGTTAGGGTACGGGTTAGGGTTAGGGTACGGGTTAGGGTTAGGGTACGGGTTAGGGTACGGGTTAGGGTTAGGGTACGGGTTAGGGTACGGGTTAGGGTACGGGTTAGGGTACGGGTTAGGGTTAGGGTTAGGGTTAGGGTTAGGTTTAGGGTTAGGGTTAGGTTTATGGTCAGGCTCACAGTCAGAGTCAGGGTCAGCGTTTTCAGTTAGTTTTAGGACCGGGTTAATTTTAGGGTTATAGTTAGGTTCAGGGTTAGGGTTAGACATTGTTAGGGGCAGGGTTATCGTTAGGCGTAGTGTAGGGGTCAGGGTTAGGGTTAGGTTCAGGGTTAGGTTTATGGTCAGGCTCACCGTCAGTGTCAGGGTTAGGGTTAGTTTCAGAGTAAGGGTCAGGGTCAGGGATAGGTTTGGTGTCATGTTCAGTGTTATGGTTAGGGTCCAGTTCAGGATTATGGTCATGGTTAGAATAAGGCCTGCTTTATGTTTAGATTCTGGGTTATGATTAGGGTCCTGACTTAGTTTAGCTTTAGGGTTAGAGTTCTGGTCAGGCTCACGGTCTGGGTCAGAGTTAGGTTTATGGTCAGTGTCAGTGAAAGTATTAGGGTCAGGTTTAGGGTCAGGGCCAGGGTTCAGTTTAGGGTCAGGGCCAGGGTTCTGTTTAGGGTCAAAATTCGGATCAGGGTCAAGTTTTGGCAAAGTTCAGGGTAAGGGTCAGGTCAGATTCAGGGATAAATTCAGGGATAGGTTTAAAGTATGGGTTTGGGGTGAGAATTAGAATTAATTTGAGGATTAGGGTTACACTGGTTTAGGGTCAGGGTCTGCATTAGTTTTATGGGTTAGTTGTAGGGTTAGAATCATTGTTATGTTTTGTGTCATGGTCCATATCAGGGTCAGGGTCAGGGTTACCTTTAGGGTTACAGTTAGGGTCAGAATCACAGTCAGCTTCAGGGTTAGTGTTAGGGTCAGTGTAGGGTCACCGTTAGGGTCAGGTTTAGGTTTATGTTCAGGGTCTGGGTCAGGGTCAGGGTGAAGTTCAGAGCCAGTGTCAGGTTTAGGGTCAGGATCTGGTTTTGGTTTAGGGTCCACGTTCAGCTCAAGGACAGGGTTAGTTTTGGGTCAGTGCTATTGTCAGGGTTAGGTTTAGGGTCAGGATCTGGTGAAGGTCTGGGCCGGGGTCCGGTTTATGGTCAGGGTCAGGATTTGGATTGGGGTCAATATACGGTTCAGTTTCAGGATTAGATTTAGGGGAAAGGTTTGGGTTTGGAGTTAGGATTAGGTTTAGAAGTAGGGTTATGGTTCGGTTAGGGTTAGACAGCCTTAAGGTTAGGGTTAGGTTTTGGGTTAGGGTAGGGTTTAGTTTTATGTTTAGCCTCAGCATTAGGTTTAGGATCGTGGTTGGCATTAGATCAGGGATAGGGTTACCTTAAGGATTGTGGTTAGGGTCGGGAACACAGTCACGGTCAGGGTTAGGGTTAGGGTTAGGGTCAGGCTTAGGACTGTGTCAGGCTTAGGGTTAGGGTTAGGGTTAGGGTTAGGCTTAGGGTTAGGGTTAGGGTTAGGGTTAGGGTACGGGTTAGGGTTAGGGTTAGGGTACGGGTTAGGGTTAGGGTACGGGTTAGGGTTAGGGTACGGGTTAGGGTTAGGGTACGGGTTAGGGTACGGGTTAGGGTACGGGTTAGGGTACGGGTTAGGTTTAGGGTTAGGGTTAGGGTTAGGGTTAGGTTTATGGTCAGGCTCACAGTCAGAGTCAGGGTCAGCGTTTTCAGTTAGTTTTAGGACCGGGTTAATTTTAGGGTTATAGTTAGGTTCAGGGTTAGGGTTAGACATTGTTAGGGGCAGGGTTATCGTTAGGCGTAGTGTAGGGGTCAGGGTTAGGGTTAGGTTCAGGGTTAGGTTTATTGTCAGGCTCACAGTCAGTGTCAGGGTTAGGGTTAGTTTCAGAGTAAGGGTCAGGGTCAGGGATAGGTTTGGTGTCATGTTCAGTGTTATGGTTAGGGTCCAGTTCAGGATTATGGTCATGGTTAGAATAAGGCCTGCTTTATGTTTAGATTCTGGGTTATGATTAGGGTCCTGACTTAGTTTAGCTTTAGGGTTAGAGTTCTGGTCAGGCTCACGGTCTGGGTCAGAGTTAGGTTTATGGTCAGTGTCAGTGAAAGTATTAGGGTCAGGTTTAGGGTCAGGGCCAGGGTTCAGTTTAGGGTCAGGGCCAGGGTTCTGTTTAGGGTCAAAATTCGGATCAGGGTCAAGTTTTGGCAAAGTTCAGGGTAAGGGTCAGGTCAGATTCAGGGATAAATTCAGGGATAGGTTTAAAGTATGGGTTTGGGGTGAGAATTAGAATTAATTTGAGGATTAGGGTTACACTGGTTTAGGGTCAGGGTCTGCATTAGTTTTATGGGTTAGTTGTAGGGTTAGAATCATTGTTATGTTTTGTGTCATGGTCCATATCAGGGTCAGGGTCAGGGTTACCTTTAGGGTTACAGTTAGGGTCAGAATCACAGTCAGCTTCAGGGTTAGTGTTAGGGTCAGTGTAGGGTCACCGTTAGGGTCAGGTTTAGGTTTATGTTCAGGGTCTGGGTCAGGGTCAGGGTGAAGTTCAGAGCCAGTGTCAGGTTTAGGGTCAGGATCTGGTTTTGGTTTAGGGTCCACGTTCAGCTCAAGGACAGGGTTAGTTTTGGGTCAGTGCTATTGTCAGGGTTAGGTTTAGGGTCAGGATCTGGTGAAGGTCAGGGCCGGGGTCCGGTTTATGGTCAGGGTCAGGATTTGGATTGGGGTCAATATACGGTTCAGTTTCAGGATTAGATTTAGGGGAAAGGTTTGGGTTTGGAGTTAGGATTAGGTTTAGAAGTAGGGTTATGGTTCGGTTAGGGTTAGACAGCCTTAAGGTTAGGGTTAGGTTTTGGGTTAGGGTAGGGTTTAGTTTTATGTTTAGCCTCAGCATTAGGTTTAGGATCGTGGTTGGCATTAGATCAGGGATAGGGTTACCTTAAGGATTGCGGTTAGGGTCGGGAACACAGTCACGGTCAGGGTTAGGGTTAGGGTTAGGGTCAGGCTTAGGACTGTGTCAGGCTTAGGGTTAGGGTTAGGGTTAGGCTTAGGGTTAGGGTTAGGGTTAGGGTACGGGTTAGGGTTAGGGTTAGGGTACGGGTTAGGGTTAGGGTACGGGTTAGGGTTAGAGTACGGGTTAGGGTACGGGTTAGGGTTAGGGTACGGTTTAGGGTACGGGTTAGGGTACGGGTTAGGTTTAGGGTTATGGTTAGGGTTAGGGTTAGGGTTAGGTTTAGGGTTAGGGTTAGGTTTATGGTCAGGCTCACAGTCAGAGTCAGGGTCAGCGTTTTCAGTTAGTTTTAGGACCGGGTTAATTTTAGGGTTATAGTTAGGTTCAGGGTTAGGGTTAGACATTGTTAGGGGCAGGGTTATCGTTAGGCGTAGTGTAGGGGTCAGGGTTAGGGTTAGGTTCAGGGTTAGGTTTATGGTCAGGCTCACAGTCAGTGTCAGGGTTAGGGTTAGTTTCAGAGTAAGGGTCAGGGTCAGGGATAGGTTTGGTGTCATGTTCAGTGTTATGGTTAGGGTCCAGTTCAGGATTATGGTCATGGTTAGAATAAGGCCTGCTTTATGTTTAGATTCTGGGTTATGATTAGGGTCCTGACTTAGTTTAGCTTTAGGGTTAGAGTTCTGGTCAGGCTCACGGTCTGGGTCAGAGTTAGGTTTATGGTCAGTGTCAGTGAAAGTATTAGGGTCAGGTTTAGGGTCAGGGCCAGGGTTCAGTTTAGGGTCAGGGCCAGGGTTCTGTTTAGGGTCAAAATTCGGATCAGGGTCAAGTTTTGGCAAAGTTCAGGGTAAGGGTCAGGTCAGATTCAGGGATAAATTCAGGGATAGGTTTAAAGTATGGGTTTGGGGTGAGAATTAGAATTAATTTGAGGATTAGGGTTACACTGGTTTAGGGTCAGGGTCTGCATTAGTTTTATGGGTTAGTTGTAGGGTTAGAATCATTGTTATGTTTTGTGTCATGGTCCATATCAGGGTCAGGGTCAGGGTTACCTTTAGGGTTACAGTTAGGGTCAGAATCACAGTCAGCTTCAGGGTTAGTGTTAGGGTCAGTGTAGGGTCACCGTTAGGGTCAGGTTTAGGTTTATGTTCAGGGTCTGGGTCAGGGTCAGGGTGAAGTTCAGAGCCAGTGTCAGGTTTAGGGTCAGGATCTGGTTTTGGTTTAGGGTCCACGTTCAGCTCAAGGACAGGGTTAGTTTTGGGTCAGTGCTATTGTCAGGGTTAGGTTTAGGGTCAGGATCTGGTGAAGGTCTGGGCCGGGGTCCGGTTTATGGTCAGGGTCAGGATTTGGATTGGGGTCAATATACGGTTCAGTTTCAGGATTAGATTTAGGGGAAAGGTTTGGGTTTGGAGTTAGGATTAGGTTTAGAAGTAGGGTTATGGTTCGGTTAGGGTTAGACAGCCTTAAGGTTAGGGTTAGGTTTTGGGTTAGGGTAGGGTTTAGTTTTATGTTTAGCCTCAGCATTAGGTTTAGGATCGTGGTTGGCATTAGATCAGGGATAGGGTTACCTTAAGGATTGCGGTTAGGGTCGGGAACACAGTCACGGTCAGGGTTAGGGTTAGGGTTAGGGTCAGGCTTAGGACTGTGTCAGGCTTAGGGTTAGGGTTAGGGTAAGGGTTAGGCTTAGGGTTAGGGTTAGGGTTAGGGTTAGGGTTAGGGTTAGGGTACGGGTTAGGGTTAGGGTTAGGGTACGGGTTAGGGTTAGGGTACGGGTTAGGGTACGGGTTCGGGTTAGGGTACGGGTTAGGGTATGGGTTAGGGTTAGGGTTAGGTTTAGGGTTAGGGTTAGGGTTAGGTTTAGGGTTAGGGTTAGGTTTATGGTCAGGCTCTAAGTCAGAGTCAGGGTCAGCGTTTTC
>NW_025334878.1:1437500-1440000 GCF_020171115.1 Neogale vison
AGAGTTCTGGTCAGGCTCATGGTCTGGGTCAGAGTTAGGTTTATGGTCAGTGTCAGTGAAAGTATTAGGGTCAGGTTTAGGGTCAGGGCCAGGGTTCAGTTTAGGGTCAGGGCCAGGGTTCTGTTTAGGGTCAAAATTCGGATCAGGGTCAAGTTTTGGCAAAGTTCAGGGTAAGGGTCAGGTCAGATTCAGGGATAAATTCAGGGATAGGTTTAAAGTATGGGTTTGGGGTGAGAATTAGAATTAATTTGAGGATTAGGATTACACTGGTTTAGGGTCAGGGTCTGCATTAGTTTTATGGGTTAGTTGTAGGGTTAGAATCATTGTTATGTTTTGTGTCATGGTCCATATCAGGGTCAGGGTCAGGGTTACCTTTAGGGTTACAGTTAGGGTCAGAATCACAGTCAGCTTCAGGGTTAGTGTTAGGGTCAGTGTAGGGTCACCGTTAGGGTCAGGTTTAGGTTTATGTTCAGGGTCTGGGTCAGGGTCAGGGTGAAGTTCAGAGCCAGTGTCAGGTTTAGGGTCAGGATCTGGTTTTGGTTTAGGGTCCACGTTCAGCTCAAGGACAGGGTTAGTTTTGGGTCAGTGCTATTGTCAGGGTTAGGTTTAGGGTCAGGATCTGGTGAAGGTCAGGGCCGGGGTCCGGTTTATGGTCAGGGTCAGGATTTGGATTGGGGTCAATATACGGTTCAGTTTCAGGATTAGATTTAGGGGAAAGGTTTGGGTTTGGAGTTAGGATTAGGTTTAGAAGTAGGGTTATGGTTCGGTTAGGGTTAGACAGCCTTAAGGTTAGGGTTAGGTTTTGGGTTAGGGTAGGGTTTAGTTTTATGTTTAGCCTCAGCATTAGGTTTAGGATCGTGGTTGGCATTAGATCAGGGATAGGGTTACCTTAAGGATTGCGGTTAGGGTCGGGAACACAGTCACGGTCAGGGTTAGGGTTACGGTTAGGGTCAGGCTTAGGACTGTGTCAGGCTTAGGGTTAGGGTTAGGGTTAGGCTTAGGGTTAGGGTTAGGGTTAGGGTTAGTGTACGGGTTAGGGTACGGGTTAGGGTACGGGTTAGGGTTAGGGTACGGGTTAGGGTACGGGTTAGGGTTAGGGTACGGGTTAGGGTACGGGTTAGGGTTAGGGTTAGGTTAGGGTTAGGGTTTAGGGTTAGGTTTAGGGTTAGGGTTAGGTTTATGGTCAGGCTCACAGTCAGAGTCAGGGTCAGCGTTTTCAGTTAGTTTTAGGACCGGGTGAATTTTAGGGTTATAGTTAGGTTCAGGTTTAGGGTTAGACATTGTTAGGGGCAGGGTTATCGTTAGGCGTAGTGTAGGGGTCAGGGTTAGGGTTAGGTTCAGGGTTAGGTTTATGGTCAGGCTCACAGTCAGTGTCAGGGTTAGGGTTAGTTTCAGAGTAAGGGTCAGGGTCAGGGATAGTTTTGGTCATGTTCAGTGTTATGGTTAGGGTCCAGTTCAGGATTATGGTCACGGTTAGAATAAGGCCTGCTTTATGTTTAGATTCTGGGTTATGATTAGGGTCCTGACTTAGTTTAGCTTTAGGGTTAGAGTTCTGGTCAGGCTCACGGTCTGGGTCAGAGTTAGGTTTATGGTCAGTGTCAGTGAAAGTATTAGGGTCAGGTTTAGGGTCAGGGCCAGGGGTTCAGTTTAGGGTCAGGGCCAGGGTTCTGTTTAGGGTCAAAATTCGGATCAGGGTCAAGTTTTGGCAAAGTTCAGGGTAAGGGTCAGGTCAGATTCAGGGATAAATTCAGGGATAGGTTTAAAGTATGGGTTTTGGGGTGAGAATTAGAATTAATTTGAGGATTAGGGTTACACTGGTTTAGGGTCAGGGTCTGCATTAGTTTTATGGGTTAGTTGTAGGGTTAGAATCATTGTTATGTTTTGTGTCATGGTCCATATCAGGGTCAGGGTCAGGGTTACCTTTAGGGTTACAGTTAGGGTCAGAATCACAGTCAGCTTCAGGGTTAGTGTTAGGGTCAGTGTAGGGTCACCGTTAGGGTCAGGTTTAGGTTTATGTTCAGGGTCTGGGTCAGGGTCAGGGTGAAGTTCAGAGCCAGTGTCAGGTTTAGGGTCAGGATCTGGTTTTGGTTTAGGGTCCACGTTCAGCTCAAGGACAGGGTTAGTTTTGGGTCAGTGCTATTGTCAGGGTTAGGTTTAGGGTCAGGATCTGGTGAAGGTCTGGGCCGGGGTCCGGTTTATGGTCAGGGTCAGGATTTGGATTGGGGTCAATATACGGTTCAGTTTCAGGATTAGATTTAGGGGAAAGGTTTGGGTTTGGAGTTAGGATTAGGTTTAGAAGTAGGGTTATGGTTCGGTTAGGGTTAGACAGCCTTAAGGTTAGGGTTAGGTTTTGGGTTAGGGTAGGGTTTAGTTTTATGTTTAGCCTCAGCATTAGGTTTAGGATCGTGGTTGGCATTAGATCAGGGATAGGGTTACCTTAAGGATTGCGGTTAGGGTCGGGAACACAGTCACGGTTAGGGTTAGGGTTAGGGTTAGGGTC